>NW_025920238.1:0-117094 GCF_902686445.1 Sciurus carolinensis | reverse complement strand
TTGATTGCGTTTTAATGATCTCTGAGAGGCTGACCTGGCATGGTGATGTTGGAGGCACAACCAGTCCATGCAGTCTGCAGTTAAGGCTATCCCTGCCCAATAGACTGCTTGGGTGTCTGGACCAAGTCACCAGGAGAATTTTATACCAGACTTGCCCCTTATGATATTCAATCCCAAGAAATCTGGATAAGGCCATCCTACTGCCTCTCTTCCCATTCCTGCTTTGCCTTCTTGTCTGGTCTCTCCAGACTCCATAGTCAAAGTGTGACCAACAATTTTTTCTAACATGAGTTGAATACATGTTTTCATCCCTTATCTTGTTTCTTGTGGTCAGTGATGGTTGTTTCCTTCATTGTCCTCTATTTAGACAGCAGAAAGTGATGTGAGCCATCTGGATGAAGCTAGTTCTGAAGATGAGTACAGGCCGATGAATACACTTCCCTCCATCCTGCTTGCTGTGGAGAGAGCAGGTGGAAATGCACAGATTATCCATAACCCCAGGAGCCCAGGGAGTCCTCACTTTGTCCCGCCTAGCTGCTCACCTGCAGCTCTTCTTTTCCACAAAGACCTTATCAGAGAAAGAAAGATCCAGCCACACACTGTTGACCATAGCCTGAAGCCAGGTCAGAAAGTTAGTGCACTCTTTCCCTGTTCCATCTCTTGACAATATCCAGGCTGTGTTTGCTTTATCAATTATCAGATGGATCCTGGTCTTGGGGTTAAGTCATTGGGTAAATCATTGAAGCTCAGTCTTGTTTCTTATCTGCAAAATAAGGAAAGTGTCTGCCCCTAGGTTTGTGGAAGGAGAGCCCCCAGGGCTAGAACTGGGACACTGCAGGTGTTCACTGCAGTCAGATCTGGCCCTTATTCAGGCCTGTAGGAAGGGCTCTCAGACCCACGTTTGCACTTTCCAGCATTGTAGGCCAAGGCCCAGTGACAGGGCTACAGTGAAGGAACAAAAGGAGCAGCACCAGCAGAAAGAACCTTGAGTCTGGCTAACAGGGACTCAGTCCCTGCATTTGGAACTCATGATGCAGGACCTGTGGAACCATGTACCTCCAGAATGGACTACCCAGCCTACACAGGATCAGTGGGGAGAGGTACCAGTGACCACTTCAGGTGAAACCTCTTAATGTATATTATAAAATCATAAACCTGGGTAAAATAACCTGGGTTAGACCGTGTCTCTCATTTTGGATCCTAGATATGTGGTCACCATAGATAAATTAGGAATATCATATGTTTGGGAACATGAATAAAATTTGAGACTGTGCCTGTTTTCCCCTCTGAAGCAAGATTCACCAGAAAGACCTCCACGAACATGCTCTGTGTGTGTGCTTAAGTGCTGTTTCTATGTCAGGCTACTGAGTTTCTGCTCTTATTCCAACAAAGCCAGCAGCCCTCAATTTGTGTGGCAGCATCCTTAGCAAGCCTTCCTCACAGTCACCTAGGCCCATGTGAGCATCCGTGTTTGGAGTGTTGGAGGGAGAGAGAGAAGACTGGGGTGTTTCTGATCTGAGGGTCAAGAAGGTTACACATGAATGACTGCTGCTGCTGCTGTCTCATAGGCCTCCTGAGGTTGGGTACACTGGTGTGTGAAGGGGACAGTTGCATCCTAGATCATATCTTTCTCTGGGCATGTATTGAAGCTCAGGCCAGCTGGTGGTTAGAGCATGCTGCTAAAATGACTCCATCATTATTCCACAGAAGCTGCACTGAGGTCTCCAGCTCCTCTCAGGATCTGTGCTTCACCCCAACACAGAGCATCACAAGCCTGTACCTGGGACACAGTGAGGGAATGCTTGTCCTTGCTCTTAGCTCCCTTGGGCCCACTCCTAGATCCCTGTGACTCTGCTTCCTTGCCTTTGCCCAGGCTTCCCACCTCCCTTGGGGTAGAGTCTGGTTGCAAGTCCTTCCTGAGCCCAGAACATCCTCATTCTCTGTGGGGAAGGCATGCTTCCCACGGAAGTCTCAAAGACTCCTGAATGGGGTGCATGTGGCAAGATTGCTGCATTCACAGGGTGATGCTGGAAGCGGGGAGGCAGAGGGAGCAGTCCACAGTCCACAATGGGAATGGGTAGAGCATGGGTGCTCCCTGAAATACTGGCTTACAAGGCACAACTGCCCCATACCTGGTCACAGAATAAAGACTCCACCTGTGTCATTGCATGGGACTCCAGGAGAATCCTACATACAGTGAAGAGGGTTCTGGGAGGCATCAAGGCTGCTGCAATTTGAACACCCACTCCAGACCACTGGTGGGAGTGTTCAGGGACCAAATTAGTGCAGCCACACAAACCCTACAAACCATGCCAAGAAACAATATGCTGCTTTCCTGCCTTTAAGACAGCAGGTGAGAAGTAGGGCTGGGGCAATAGCTGCACAGCTTTGCTATCATGGGCAAGTCATGGCAGCTCTCTGAAGTAGACACTCCATGTTCTGACCAATACTAGAAGCAGCATGGTCTGCTACACAGGCACACTGAAGGACTGGTGGATGGACAATGTTGTACCACTGTGTTCATGGACTGCTTTTCCTCCTTGTGATAGCACAGCCTGGAGAAATCAGCTCCTGATCACTGTGGCACCAGCAACCCAGCCACTGAGAAGAATCCTGACAATGTGGAGTACATGGCTCTTGACTTCCAGCAGAGCAACCCTGGTGCCCACCATAAGGTGCCAGGGGTTCAGGGTTTCAGGGAATTCAGCCTTCAGCTTCTCTCTCTGCATCAAATCCTTGGAAACTTTATTCTGCTTTAGATTGGGTCCCCTTGAGGACAAAGTGTCCCTCCCTCCACACAGTCTCACACATGAATGCTGAAGCCCAGGTAGTTCAGGGTTATGTAGCCAGTGACAGTTGGTTCTCAAGGTTTCTGCTTTCTTGTTGGAGTTCTTGTCTGAAGAGCACTCACTGTTGGGCAGATTTTTTGAGCACAACACCTAGAGAAGATACCAGGCAGTGAGTACAGGAGGATGGAGCTCTCTCTTTCAAAGTTGAGGGCTCTCCATGGAGCACACAAAAGGCCCACACCTCATGTGTTCTCTCTGAGGATGAGTTTTGGAGGCATGGGCTTGGGCTCATTTCCACAGCCAGAGAGTGCCAACAGAAACTACACCCTGAGCCTCATCCAGAGCTTGTGGGTAGAGGTGGCATGAGATCTTCCAAACAGTCATGGAAGGGCCTGGGTTGCTTCAGGGAACTCACAGGATCTGTCACCTCAAAGGTAGGGACTCTCCTTGGAGTCAGATTGAAGCCCATGCTGAGATGAAGAGGAATCCTGAGGCTAGGACCACCCTGCTCATCCCCTCCCTAACTGTGTAGTGACTCAGCCATTCTCTCCTCAGACATTCAGGTCATCTGTTTCCTCTGAACAGGACAACTACATTGTGGTGGACTGAGAAGACTCAGGCCCTAAAATGCACCATGTGGGCAACTATGCGATAGTACCCAGCCTCTGCCAAGGGCAGCAAACCATGACACAGTCCCAGCGCCACTCCTCCCACCTGCGACTTTACCCTCCACCCATCTCCTGACCACTTAGCTTCAACTTCAGGGACTAGTAACCTTGCTGGGATGTGAGGGCTGACCCAGGGGAGTTCTGGTGTGACCTTCCAGGAAGGCTTGACACACTTAAGAAGGGATATTTGGCAGTACCTCCTGTATTTGGCAAACCAGTTTTATACCTGCTCAGTGGTCAAGTTCATCTCTGAAGTAAAACCCACCTGCCCCACAACTGAATACTAGCACTGGGTTACAGGTGTGTAAAGAGCTGGCTGGGTCAGCTTGTGTACATCAAGAAAGTGGTATAAACCCTGCTAAGTTCTTCAAGGATAGCATAGCATACAATATACTGTGGTGTTCTGGAGAGAGTACTGTGTGGGGAGCATGTGCTGGGGAGGCAGAGCAGGGTCCCTGTAGACAGGACACATGGGCCTTATCTCCTGAGCTCACCCTATCTCCAACCATATATGGGCCCATCCCCTGAGTTGACACTGCACCTAGTCAGCTAAGTTCCAGAGTACCAAGACCTGGCCAGGAACACCCTGAGATCCTGGAAGAGCAGTCTCTATAGATAGTCCTGACCAGGGCCATTACCTTTCTTGGAATGACCCTTCTCTTCAGTTTCAAAGGCCCTCATCACAACTCTGGGATCCTCTGAAGATTAGGCAAGTGATAAATGAACACATCCCATGTAAGAAAACTGAACACGTGGAGGGAAGAGTTCAAGATGTGACACCAGTTGCCGAGGAACAGACCATTGGAGGGTTCTGGGGGTCATCTGATGGTAGCATAAGACATCCAGGAGAGGAAAGGTGGGTATGCCATCTGGTGGAGTGTGATTACCTGGAGAGGGGAAGCCACCTTGCAGGAAAAGAGGTACAGGAATGAGTGTGGGGGTAGCCCTCAGGATGCTGTTGTCCAATATAGAAGGAGCAAACTAGGTTGCCGCTTGCCACCGCTTGCCGATTGCCGCCGACCAGCAGGACAAAGGACACATACTCTTCAGAAGTTGATGAAGCAGCTTCCGCTTTATTAGGATAACACCCTCAATTTATAAGCAGTCTTATGCATATGCAATTGTAACCAGATATGTCCATCCAATATTAAATGTAAAGCGATCATGAGCTCAAGCATGCATGTAAGATATATCTGTCCATGTGCTAAGCAGCTGAACTAATTATCATACAGCCATTGGTAAACGTTTCCTGTTTTCCTCAAGGCGCATTCAACATGCCCTTTGATCTCTGCCAGTTGCCATCTTTGGATGCATGTGGTGTAACCCTGGGCCCCGGGTCTTGCCTACCACACTAGGTGGAGGTGGGGAAAGATGATAGGTAGGGACAGCTGCTTGGTGGAGCAGTCTGTTTATTAGAGGACCTGTCTTGGCTTTGAAGATAGCTTCCTACACTGCTTAGGTAATTTCTGTGGTGATTTAGGAACTTTCAAGGATTCTTGGTATATCACCTATTGTGAATTGTTGTCCTTACCTGCTAGGAATTGCTGGTTTGGGTGTTCATACCTGAGGCAAATTTCTGTACTCCTTGACACAAATCTCTGGGGAAAGTCTGCTTCTGGGGTCTTTCAGGGCAGAGAGAGAAGTGTGGTAGGTTGCTGGATGAGGATAGTGAGGAGGGAGGTTACAGAACATGACCCTCCACATGCTCCATGCTCAGGACCTGGCTCTCTGAGGAACATGAAACTCATCTCCCCAAAACCCCATCTATCGTCCTCTTTCTAGGGGACACCTAGTCTGTGTATAGTCTCTCCCAAAAGAATGGACACACAAAATTACAATGAGTCTGACTGAGGAGGTCCCATGGGCTATGATCTGTGTTGGATCTCCACCTACCTACCTCCTCTGAGGGCACCACTCCTGAACTGCTCAGCTCAGGCCTCTTCATGGACTAACCCCCACCCCACACGCATTTCCTATGCAATATTCTGTCTACCCTTGTCCTGGTTTTGGCCTCTGAAGCAGAAGTCCTCTATATCCAATGCTTCCCCTTGCTGACAGGCATGGCACCTGGGCCCTTGCCTCTCCTCTCACCTCCAGTACCTCCCACCAGAGCTCCTCACCTCTGGTGACCAGGTCCTCATTTCCCTGTAGAGGCACATGCTGTCCCACCATACTTCCCAAAATTGTGATTCCCCTCAAGTCAAGGCCTGTGGAACACAGTGTTCACCACCACCATGCCTTCCTGAGACATATTCCCTGCTCACTACTGTATCCACAGGGTCAGGCCTGTGAACTGCTGTACAGTGCAAACTGTCTCACCTTACTTTCCCATCCCACTGCTGCCCTGGGTGACTTGCTGCTGTTGAAGCAGGATCACTCTCTGCTAGTGACAGTTCACCCATATTGTCTTCTCATCAATTCCAAAGTCAACTCTCAGCCTACTGCTTCTCTGCCTTGTGCATTCCTGAACACTTCTCACACCTCCTTGCTGCTCTAACTGCTCTGGGCTTCAAAGACACAGAGTTTCTTCCTCTGATGCAGGAGCAGCCCAGGTGTTAGCTCAGCTGTTCTTCCTTGCACTCTGAGATTTTTCAGTAACACTCACTAGATGACCAAGGGGGAAAAAGCTGGAACGGCTAACACTGCACAAGGGGTATTGAGACTAGTGCCTGTAATTCTGCTGTGATTGATGCTTCAAGTAGGTGAAATGTGGCATGCATAAGAGCTAACTGACTGTGGTAGATGCAACATCCAGAAGCTGCTCACTGCTCACACACCCCAATAACCCACCCACAGTTCTGACTGCCCTGCAGCCCTGTGCACCCTGGAGAAGAAAGCAGCATGCTGCTGGGTGTTCACTCTCAGCATGGTAACCTGGCATCTCACATCAACCATTCTGAAAAACTTCCATGTCTTCCCATGACTTTCCTTCTCTACTGCCAACTAGAGTCCTGGGACACATCTTGATGCCATCACCCCCTCCAAACCTCCACTCAGGAACAGCAGCGCAGTGAGAACAGAGCCTAGAATCTCCAGCCCTCTGCCCACATTCTCCCACTCTCAATCACAGGTCCTGGGGGACCCTGATGGAGGGTGAGCCAATGCAACCACTGCCTGTTTCTACACTTTTATGGGATTGAAACACTCTACTCCTCCATATGGTTTCCATGTGTTCCAGGGCACCAAATACCCATCAACTCCTGGCCTGTGTCCTTACCCTTCTGTCTGGGCACCTGCTCATGTGGTCAGCTGCCCTGTCTGGTTCAGGACTCTTCTAAGGCTTGGATAGAACTGCATTACCCACCCTTCTAAACAGCTCCTTGTCCCACAACAAAGACCTGTCCTGTCCCAGTCCTTTCTTGAAGGTGTTCTGGCACAGCTTCTCTATCACCCACTATCCACCCGGGAAGAAGAGCTGTCCACAACCAGCACCTTCCAGCACCACAGGCAAAAGACAAAACACCCCTCACAAACATGCTGAGAAGGCCACTTGTGCTGGTGCCTAGGTCGCTGACTGCTGAGTCATGCCCTGGCAGCCTGTGAGCATCTAGAGGACCTACTAGTATGTCAGACCTGAGCCCATGAACTGCTCAACTCCTGAGGACCTGTCACCTGCTTTCACTAGTTGGTGGGTGGCACACAAGTATACCTCTCTGGTCCCAATTGGCATCCATGTCTTCTTCCTGCAGTCTCAGGATGAAGTCCTGAGACTCAGCAATCTTATACTGAGTCATGCAGTGCACCCCCAGCAATGGTGACCCTGGGGTGAAAAACAGTCTTTGATCTCTGTGGTTGGCTAGAACCTTGTGCACTTCTCTCATATGGACCCTCAGTAGCTGATTACAATTTTCTGTGCCTCATGCATGTATGGTGATGAAGGTAGTGAACACTCATTAGATTTAACTTTTGGCTGATCACATTGACAAATTATTTGGCACCTACACTGTGCAAGATGCCCTTCTGATGACATCACACACTACTTATTCTAGCCCTTGCCTCATTTTCATCTTATGGCTCTGAGAGACCCCTGGTTTTTATATGGGTGACACCGGCCCAGTAGCCACCACTTGCCCCACATGTCCACTATCCCTGTTCACATTGTGTATCATCCTACCAAGCTCAGGAATCAGATGAGAGGAGATGGTCATGGTGCACACAGCTGGCATGGACTCAGTCACCCAGCACTGAAGAGACAGAAGGAGTGCAGTTTGGAGCCTGTCTCACAGCAAGAAATTCTGATGCCCTACTGCTGGTGGTGTTGTGACTGTGGTCTCCTGCACCAAATAACAGCCCCTCTGGGGCCTTGGTGGTATATTCAATACTTCAACACCCTGGAGGAACTGGCACAGCCACATGCCAGCAGTATTGCTTCTTCCAGTGGAAGCTCTGCAGGGTGATCAACATTGTCAACCCCAGCCCCGACACAGCCATGAGGTAGTGGATGTCATTCTGAACCGTGCCATATTCTTGCTTCTTCCTGGTACCTGACACCTCTGGAAGAAGAATATGCTGATAACTGGTTTTCCCAATGAACTCTGACTGCCACCCTGGCAAACCAACCTTGGGTAAGGCAATGATGACTGTGGTGAAGCAAGAGGTCTGGTTTTGAACTGAATGATCAGTAAATCCACAGTGTTTTGAATCAGGGCAAGGGATAAAATGCCCACCAGTCTCCCAGGAATGTTCCTTGATTTCTCAATCATTCAATTGCAAGTCATTGAACTCTGAAAATTACCTCACTTGGTTTCCAGTGCTCCTGTGACAGGAGAGCAAAGGACGGGAGAGCGACTCTATTGAAAGTGGAAGTGGCAGACTTTGGGCATGGCAGGTGTGAAGGGCGCAGAGGTTCCATTAAGAGAATGCACTTTCTCTCTCCCCAGAGATTTCTCTGGGTCTTGGGCCACCTGGAAGTTGAGGAGTAACTTCTTTGACCTCATGCCTGCACCACAAACTGCGCTTGAGATCACAGAGAGGCGGCATGACAGCATGGTTTCGTCACTGTTCCCAAGGCAACCAGAGACACGTCTGGTCCTGGGCACTTCAGACCAAGATTCAAAACAAGCTCCTGCTCCACAGGGATGGTAAGAGAAAAGATGAAGGGAGCAAGGGCCAGGGGCCTGATGTTTCAGTAAATGGGATCCTAAGGAGATATGGGGTGTGCAGGGCACAGCCGAGCTGGTCATGGATCTCTCTGGGTCCCAGCATGACAAGGGACCCTGCTGAAGACTGACAGCTCGCAATATCCTCCAGGCCTGCTAGGTGGCACTGTGCTCATCTGGCGACACCTGGCATCATGACAGCCGGTCACCTAGCTCCTGCTGCAGGCACTGAACACCCATGATGTCTAGGGGACCAGGCAGGAATGGTGGGCTGCATGAGGTCATGTGGGTCAGCAAGTTTATCGCCAGCCCCAGCTGACATTGCCCTCTGAAACTGCTCCTCCAAGTCTGGGCACACCAACAATTAGTCCAAGTCAGGGAACTGGCCTAGGACCCTAGCAGCCACACGGCATGATGGCTGCTGACAGCTCAGGGCAGGGGAGTATGCAGCACAGCCCACTGACTCAAGTGCTCCTTGAATTGGGAAACATCATACCCAGTCTGGTCGGTTGCCACTCCTTTCCCAGAAAGTCATAACACAAGACAGCTGGAACCTGGGAAGTTGGACTTCTAAGTGGAGGTGTGTGGCTGCTGGGATGGCTCATGAGGAGAGTCGTGAGGGAGTCATTCACTCAGCCTGTTGGATGGAGGACTGGAAGGAGCTGTCAGGCAAGAAGAGTTGTTCTGTGCTCACTGCACCTGTCACTGCCAACCACCTTGGCTGCTGCCTTGCAAATGGCTGCACTCAGAAATTTTCCTGCTGTCATTTTTCCAGAGGCCCTTTGACTCACCTTCAGATGCAGAAATATCTGGCCAATCTGTGTTCACCGGAGTAGTGCCTCAGTGGCACAAGGCACTCTTGGAAATTGCCAAGAGTCCTAATACCGGCCCCTGAAAGTTGCAGACCACAAGCCAGTGGATGAAACAAGAGCCTGCTCTTGGCATGATGAACGCATTTTCACTTGGCATAATACCAAATTTGAACATGCAGGGTGCTGAAAGAGGAATGATTAGGAAGCTTCAAAGGTGAATACACAAAAAGGAAGTGTGAGGACATTTGGGCAGACATTAAAAGCAGAAGGGTGTGTGTGCTGAAAACCAACTACAGTGAAGTAACACTAACAAAATCATCACTGTTTAAGGTCTACACCCAAATTCTAGATTTCTTCAGCTTCAACAAACTCTATTACTACAAGAAGTAGTGCCAGATCATTCTGTAAGCAACCATTCCTGGCTCTCTCCTGTAGCTTTCAAGGAAGAGCTGGTGATACATATGCTGAGTTTTATTTTTTGGGGCACAAGACCTATGAGGAAAAGCTTTCTTTACACCACACCACCTACTCTCATGACTTTAAGTGTAAACAACATCACATTGGGATATGTAGCACTGAATCATGGCCCTTGCAATACAGAATGCACCTCAATATCAGAAATTTGATTAAAACCATCTCTGCTCAAATGTAAAAACAAAGACCCAACATGGGTAAAATCCTGAATATCAAAACAGAACAGGTGAAAGCACATCCAAATATGTGACAGTAGTTACTGAGAAAGAAGAGACAGAGCTCAGAGCACAAAGAACAGACACAGAGCCCAGAGCACAGAGTGCAGAGCACAAAGCCCAGATAGTGGAGAACAGAACCAGAGCCCAGAGTGCAGAGCCAGACAAAGAATACAGAGACAGAGCACAGAGCACAGAGCACAGTGCCCAGAGCCCAGAGCATACAGCACAGAACAGAGAACACAGAGCACAGGACACAGAGTGCAAAGCACAGAGCCAAGAGCACACAGCCCAGAGCACATATCAACCTGCACAGAACCAAGAGCACAGAGTCCAGAGCACAGAGAGCAGAGCAGAGAGTACAGACCCAGAGACCAGAGCATAGAGCCAGAGCACAGAGAACAGATATGAGAGCACAGTGCCCAGAGCCCAGAGCACAGAGTCCAGAGCACAGAGAGCAGAGCAGAGAGTACAGACCCAGAGACCAGAGCATAGAGCCAGAGCACAGAGAACAGATACCAGAGCACAGTGCCCAGAGCCCAGAGCACAGAACAGAGTGTACAGAGCACAGAGAATAGAGCCCAGAGCCCAGAGTCAAGGATAAAGAGCAGAGAACACAGAGCACAGAGCTGAGCTGGGAGCACAGAGTGTGGAGCCCAGAGCCCAGAGCAGAGAGCCCAGTGCACAGAGTGCAGAGCACAGAGCCAGAGGACAGAGCACAGAGCCGAAAACTCAGACCAGAATACAAAGCCATAGTACAGGGACAGAGCACACAGCACACAGCACCTTGACCAGAGACTGGATCACAAAGCATAGATCCCAGAGTGCAGAGGACAGAGCACAAAGACAAGAGCCCAGAACACATAGCCAAGAAATAAGAGCCCATAACAGAGCCCAGAGCCCAGAGCCCAGAGCTCAGAGCCAAAGCCAGAGTACAGAGACAGAGCAAGAACACAAACGGGGCTATGAACTCTGTCTCTGTTCTCTGGTTCCTGGATCTGTGCTCTATGCTCTTTGCTCTGTAATTTGCATTCTGGGCTCTTGCTCTGGGCTCCTGCTGTGTGCTCTGTGCTCTGTATTCCAGACTCTGCACTCCGTGTTCTGTCTCTGTACCATAGGTCTGTGCTCTGGGCTCTGTGCTCTGGACTCTCGACACATAGATTTGTGTTTTGACTCTGGCTCTGTGCAGTGTGCTCTGGGCTGTGGGCACTGTGTCTTGTGCTCTGGTTCTGGTCAATGTGCTCTCTGCTCTGTACTATGGGCTCAGTGCTCTGTGCTCTGGTTTGTGCTCTATGCTCTGGTCTCTGTGCTCTCTACTCTGGACACTGGGCTCTGACTCTGTGCTCTGACTCTGTGCTCTGTGCTCTGTGCTCTGTACTCTGTGCTCTGGCTCTGTTCATTGTCTCTGACTCTGGGTCTGGGCTCAGTGTTGTGTGCATTGTGCTCTGTCTCTGGGCTTTCTGCTCTTTGCTCTGTGCTCTGTGCTCTGGGTTCTGGCTCTGGGCTCTGTGGCTGTGCACTCTGTGCTATGGTCTATGGTCTCTGATCTCTGTGTTCTGGCTCTGGCTCTGGGCTCTTGGCTATGTGCTTTGTGCTCTGTGCTGTGATCTCTATGCTCTGTGCTCTGTGCTATGGTCTCTGGTCTCTGAGCTCTGTGCTCTGGCTGTGTCTCCGGACTCTGGACTCTGGGCTCTGTGCTCTAGTCTCTGTGCTCTTTCCTCCTGCTCTGTGCTCTGGACTCTGTGCTCTGACTCTGTGCTTGTGCTCTGTTCTCTGGTCTCAGAGCTCTGGCTCTGGGCTATTGATTTGTTTTCTGTGCTCTCTGATCTGTGCTCTGTGATCTGCCCTCTCTGCATTGGTTCTGGGCTTTGTTCTCTGTGCTCCAGGCTGTGTGTTCTTTGCTTTGTGCTCTGGGCTCTTTGCTGTGGTCTCTGTGCTCTGTGTTCTGCATTCTGGGGTGTGTCCTCTGTTATCTGGCTCTAGAATCTCTCTTAATACTCTGGGTCTGGGCTCTTAACGCTGTCTTTGTTCTCTGGGTACTGGTTTTGTGTTCTGTCTCTCTACAACTGGTCTGAGAACAGGGCTCTGTGCTCTGTGATCTGGTGTCTGTGCTCTCTGCTCTGTACTCTAGACTCTGGGCTCTGTTTTGTATCTCTGTAATGTGGGTCTGTTCTCTGGGTTCAGGCTCTTTGCTCTGGCTCTGTGTTCTGTGCACTGTGTTCTGCATTCTGGGCTCTCGGCTCTGGCTTTGGGCTCTGGCTTTGTTATCCATACTCTGTGCTCTGTGCTCTGTCCTCTCTGCTTTGGTTCTGTGCTCTGTGCTCTGTGCTCTGTGCTCCAGTATGTGTGTTCTTTGTTCTGTACTCTGTACTCTGTGCTGTGGTCTCTGTGCTCTATGCTCTGGTCTCTGGTCACTGCTCTGTGATCTGTCTCTATATTCTAGCTCTGTGCTCTGGAATCTTTCTGTGAACTCTGTGCTCTTTGCTCTGAGCTCTGGGCTGTGTTCTCTGTTCTCTGTCTCTCTATAGTTGGTCTGGGAACAGGGTTTATACTCTGTGCTCTGTGCACTGTGCTCTGGTACTGTGCTCTGTGCTCTTTGCTCTGCATTCTTTGCTCTGGGCTCTGGCTCTGGGCTCCTGCTCTTAGACCAGAGAACAGAGCACAAGCACAGTGCCAGAGCACAGAGCACAGAGTACAGAGCACAAAGTACGAGTAAAGAGCACAGAGACTGGGGCACAGAGTCCCAGAATCCTGAGTTCTGAGACAGAGCCAGAACATAGAGCTCAGAGACCAGAGACCATAGCACAGAGCAGAGAGCACAGATTCCACAACACAGTGCACAGAGCACATAGCACAGAGCCCAGAGCCAGAGTCAGAGCACAGAGATCAGAGACCAGAGACAGTAGTACAGAGCACAGAGCACAGAGCCCAGACTGCACAGCACAGAGCCGAGAACAAGAGCTCAGAGCACGGTGTACAGAGCATAGCGTACTAAGCACAGAGCCAGATCCCAAATCCAGAGCCCAGAGCACAGAGCACAGGGCACATAGCAAAGAGCAGAAAGTACAGAGCAGGAGACCAGAGCCAGAGCCCAGAGGGCAGAGTGCACAGCAAAGAGCACAGTGCACAGAGACAGAGCACAGTGCACACAACTCTGAGCCCAGACCCAGAGTCAGAGACAGTGAACAGAGCCAGAGCCCAGAGCCCAGAGCACAGAGCACAGAGAGTGCAGAGTAAAGAGCCAGAGCACAGAACCAAGGCCCAGTGTGCAGAGTGCAGAGCACGCAGCACCAAGAACAGAGGACATAGTCAGTGCCCAAATCCAAGACCCAGAGTATAGAGACATAACACAGAGCTCAGTGCCCAGAGTTGAGCCAGGGAAAGAGTACAGAGAGAGAGCACAGAGACAGAGCCCAGATTGCAGGGTGTAGAGCACAGAGTCAGATCACATAGCCAGAGCAGAGAGCACAGAGCCCAGAGACAGACCACTGCAGAGCAGTGAGCAGAGAAACTGAGTCAGAAGAGACAGCAGAAAGCACAGAGACAAGACAGAAAAAAGACAGAGCCCAGAGCCAGAGCCTAGAGCAGAAATCTCAGAGCACAGAGTGCAGAGGACAGAACACAGAGCACAGAGCACAGATTACATAGACCAGAGCAGAGAGCACAGAACACAGAGCACAGAACCAGGACCCAGAGAACAGTGACAGACTTCAGAGCACAGACCCAGAGTATTGAGACTGTGCCTAGAGCAAGAACCCACAGAACAAAACCCAGAACACAGATCACAGAGTCACAGCACAGAGTACACAGCACAGAACACAGTGTGCAGAGCACAGTGAGCAGAACACAGTGACCACAGACCACAGCACAAAGCACAAACCCAGAGCACAGAACCAGAGTACAGAGACTGAGAACAGAGCACAGAACCCAGTGATGAGAGACCAGAGTACTTAGCACAGTGCACACAACCCAGAGCACAGAGCCCAGAGCCCAGAGGACAGACCTAGAGTACAGACCAAAAGTACAGAGACAGAGCAGAGGACATACCAAAGTGACCAGAGACCAGAGCATGGAGCACAGTGCCCAGAGACCAGAGCACACAGTGCAGAATACAAAACACAGCACAGAGTGCAAAGCACAGATAACAGAGCACAGAGCACAGAGCCCAAAGAACGAGCAAAGAGCACAGAGAACAAGGCTCAGAGACCAGAGAACAGAGGACAGAGCACAGAGCACAGAACTGAGAGCCCAGACCCAGAATACAGATCCAGAGTACAAGGACAGAGCAAAGAGCACACAGTACAGTGACGTGAAAACAGATCAAAGAGCACAGATTCCAAACCACAAAGCACAGAGCCAGAACCAGACTACAGAGACACAGCAAGAGCACAGAGCACAGAGCACAGATCCAGCCAGAGCACAGAGCGCAGACTACACAGCAGAGAGCACAGAGCAGAGAGCACTGAGACCACAGCACAGAGCCCAGAGCACAGATCACAGAGCCTAGAGACCACAGATCAGAGACAGAGCCCAGACCACAGAACTCAGTGACCAGACCAAAGCACAGAGCCCACTCCCAGAGCCCAGAACACAGAGCCCATAATAGAGAGCCCAGACCATAGATACAAGGTAGAGAGACAGATCACAGAGCCCACATCCCAGGCTCACAGCACAGAGCACAGATTACAGAGACAGAGCCCAGAGCCAGTGTCCAAAGGGTGGAGTACAGAACAGAGAGCACAGAGTACAGAGCCAGGACCCAGAGAACAGAGACTGATGTCAGAGCACAGATCAAGTGTACTGAGACAAAGCTTAGAGTTAGAGCCCAGAGCACACAGCCAGAGCATAGAGCACAGAGTCACAGTACAGAGCTCAGTGCACAGAGCCACAGCACAGAGCAAACAGCACAGAACACAGTGTGGAGAGCACAGACAGCAGAGCACAGTGACCACAGACCAGAGCACAAATCACAGACCCAGAGCACAGAACCAGAGTACAGAGACAGAGAACAGAGCACAGAACTCAGTGACCAGAGACCAGAGTACCTGGAACAGTGCCCAAAACCCAGAGCACAGAGCACAGAGCATGAACTGAGAGTACAGAGTAAAAGTACAGAGACACAGGACAGAGCACAGACCAGAGTGACCAGAGACCACAGCATGGAGCACAGTGCCCAGAGTCCAGAGCACACAACATAGAACACAGAACACAGAGCACAGAGCACAGAGTGCAAAGCACGGAGAACAGAGCACAGAGCAAAGAGACCAGAGCACAGAGCAAAGAGACCAGAAGACAGAGCACAGAGCACAGAACTGAGAGCCCAGACCCACAGTACAGAGCCAGAGTAAAAGGACAGAGCAAAGAGCACACAGCATAGTGAGCTGACACCAGATAAAAGAGCACAGAGCACAGACCACAAAGCACAGGGCCAGAGCCAGACTACAGACACAGAGCAAGAGCACAGAGCATAGATCCAGAGCACAGAGTGTACAACATAGAATACAGAGCACAGAGCAAAGAGGACAGAGCATAGAGAAAAGAGCAAAGAGCAAAAAGCACAGTGTGCAGTGCACAGAGCCAGAGCACAGTGTGCAGAGAAAAGTGCACAGAGCACAGAGCACAGAGTGCAGAGCATAGAGTCAGAGCCCAGAGCATTGAGAAAAGAGCACAGAGCACAGAGCACAGAACACAGAGCAAGGAGCACAGAGCCAGAGCACAGGGCACAGAGAAAAGAGCACAGAGCACAGAACCAGAGCAAAGAGCACATATTACAGAGAACAGAGCAAAGAGCAAAGAGCACAGAGCACAGAACACAGAACACAGAGGACAGAGCACAGAGTCGAGAAGCCAGAAACAGTAACAGAGCCAGATTACAGAAACAGAACACAGAGCACATAGCACAGTGACCAGAGGCCAGAACAACAATACAGAACCAAGAGCGTAGGGCACAGAGCACAGAGCACAAAGACAAGTTCCTAGAACACAGAGCCAAGGAGCAAGAGCACAAAACAGAGCCCAGAGTTCACAGCCAGAGTCAGAGTACAGAGACAGAGTAAGAGCACAGAGCACAGAGAACAGGGACCAGAGTACAGAGCACAGAGCACAGAGATGGAGTGCACTGCCAGAGTCCAGAGCTCTGGGTCTTTGTTTTCAGCTGTGTTTTGTGCTCTGGTTTGTGCTCTGGTCTCTGGTCTCTGTGCTCCTTACTCTGTGTTCTGTGCTTTGTACTCTGGGCTCTGGACTTGCACTCTGTGATTTGTGATCTGTGCTCTGTGCTCTGAGCTCTGTTCTCTGGGCTCTGACTCTAGGCTCTGTCTCAATACTCTGGGTCTGCATTCTGAACTCTGTCTCTGTCCTCTGAGTACTGGATCACTCCTCTGTGCTCCGTGCTCTTTACTGTGCATTCTGGGCTCTGGCTCTGGGTTGCTGCTCTGTGCTCTGTGCTCAGTACTCTAGGCTCTGGGCTCTATGTTCTGTTTCTGTACAGTGGGTCTGTGCTCTGGTTTCAGGGTTTGTGCTCTGTGCTCTGTACTCTGGGCTCTGTTCTCTGTGCTCTGGGCTCTGACTCTGTGCTCTCTACTCTGTGTTCTGCGCTGTGGGCTCTGTGCCCTGTGCTATGGTTCCGGTCAATGTGCTCTCTGCTCTGTGCTCTGTGCACAGTGCTCTGGGCTCTGGATTGTGCTCTGTGCTTGGATCTCTCTGCTCTGTGTTCTAGACTCTGTTCTGCACACTTTGCTCTGTGCTCTGCACTCTACACTCTGTGTTTTGGCTCTGTGCTCTATGCTCTTCTCTGGGGTGTGTCCTCTGGGCTCTGACTCTAGACTCTCTCTCAATACCCTGGGTTGGGCTCCAAAATATGTCTCTCTTTTCTGGGTACTAGCTCTGTGCTCTCTGCTCAGTGTTCTGCATCCTGTGTGCTGGGCTCTGTCTCTGTGCTCCTGCTCTCATTTTGTGCTCCTTGTTCTGTGCTCTGGGCTGTGGGCTCTGGGCTCTGTGCTCTGGGTCCTGGTTCTGGTCACTGTGCTCTGTGCTCTGGGCTCTGGGTTCTGGCACTGTGCTCTGCGTTCTGTGTCTGGATTCTGATCTGGGTCTGGACTATGTGCTCTGTGTGCTGTGCTCTGGCTCTGTGCTCTGTGCTCTTTGCTCTGCTCTCTGTTCTCTGGGATCTGGCTCTGGGTTCCTCTTCTGAGACCAGAGCACAGAACACAGAGCATAGAGATGACAGCACAGAGCCCAGAGCACAGAGTATAGGGTCCAGAGCCCACAGCCCAGAGCACAGAGCACAGAGCACAGAGCACAGATCACAGAGCCATTTCACAGAGTTCAGAGTGCAGAGCACAAAGCACAGTCCACTGATACCACAGCACAGAATGCAAAGCACAGAGCACAGAGCCCAGAGACCAGAACTCAGAGACAGAGCCCAGACCACAGAACTCGGAGACCAGAGACCACAGTACAGGGCCCACATCCCAGAGCCCAGAGCACAGAGCCCATAATAGAGAGCCCAGTGCATAGATCCAGAGAAGAGAGACAGAACACAGAGCCAGAAACAGAGACAGAGATCAGAGCCCAGACTAAGTGTATTGAGACAAAGCCCAGAGTACAGCACAGAGCACAAAGTACAGAGCCCAGAAACCAGAGAGCAGAGAGAGCAGACAGCACAGAACTCAGAGACGAGGGACCATTGAACAGAACACTGAGCACAGAGCCAGAGTCCAGAGCCAGAGCCCAGAGCCAGAGCCCAGAGCCAGAGCCCAGGGCACAAATCTTAGAGCACAGAGCACAGAGGACAGAGCACAGAGCACAGAGCATAGACCACAGATCACAGAGCACAGAGCCAGGACCCAGGGAACAGAGACAGAGTTCAGAGCCCAGCCTCAGAGTATTGAGACAGAGCCTAGATCTGGAACCCATAGAACAGAGCACAGAGCACAGAGCACACAGTGCAGAGCACAGAGAGCAGAGCATAGTGACCACAGACCACAGCACAAAGCACAGACCCAGAGGACAAAACCAGAGTACAGAACCAGAGGACAGAAACAGAGAACAGAGCACAGAACTCAGTAACCAGAGACCAGAGTACCTAGCACAGTGCCCACAACCCAGAGCACAGAGCCCAGAGCCCAGAGAACAGACCTAGAGTACAAAGCAAAAGTATAGATACAGAGCACAGAGCACAGACCAGAGTGACCAGAGAACAGAGCATGGAGCACAGTGCCCAGAGCCCAGAGCATACAGCATAGAACACAGAACACTGAGCACACAGCATGGAGAACAGAGCACAGAGAACAGAGCACAGAGCACAGAGCAAAGAGCATATAGCAAAGAGCACAGAGAGAGCCAGAGCCCAGAGACCAGATTCAGAAGACAGAGCACAGAGCAGATACCAGAGTACAGAGCCCAGAGCCCAGAGCTCAGAGGCAGAGGCAGAGCACAGTGACAGAACACAGAGAACAGAGCACAATGAACAGAGTGCAGAGCACAGAGCACAGGGCACAGAGAGAGAGAGAGCCCAGGGACAGAATGCAGAGCTCTGTCTCTGTGCACTTAGCTCTGTGCTCTGTGCTCTGGTTTGTGCTCTGTGCTCTGGTTTCTGTGCAAATTACTGTGTGCTCTGTGCTCTGTATTTTGGGCCCTTGACTCTGGCTCAGTGCTCTGTACTCTGTGCTCTGGGCTCTGTGTTCTGGGCTCTAGCTCTGGGCTCTGGCTCTGGGCACTGTCTCAGACTCTGTGTCTGGGTCAATGCTCTGTGCACTGGGCTCTGTCTCTGTGCTCTGTATTCAGTGCTCTGCACACTGCATTCGGGGCTCTTGAACTGGGCTCCTGCTCTGCTTTGTGCTCTATGCTTTGTGCTCTGTGCTCTGTGCTCTGGCTATGTGCTCTTGGCTCTGGCTCTGGACTCTAGCTCTGGGTTCTGTACCCTGTGCACTGCACACTGCACTCTGGGCTCTGGCTTTGGATTCTGACTCTGTGCTCTGTACTCTTGCTGTGTGCTCTGTGCTTTGTGTTCTTGCTGTGTGCTCTGTGCTTTGGTCTCTCCTCTCTGAGCTCTTTGCTCTATGCTCTGTCTCTTACCTCTGGTTTCTGACTGTGTGCTCTGTGCTCTGTTCTCTGTGCTCTGGGTTGTGTTCTCTGGGTTCTGGTTCTAGGCTCTGTCTCAATTCTCTTGGGTTGGGCTCTGAAGTCTGTCTCTGTTCTCTGGGTCTTGGCTCTGTGCTCTTTGTTTTGCAATCCATGCTCTGTGCTCTGGCTCTGTGCTCTGTGCTCTGGGCACTGCACCATATACTCTGTAATCTGGCTCTGGATTCTGGTTCTGTGCTCTGTTCTCTTGCTCTGTAATCTTTCCTCTGGTCTGTGTACTCTTTATATTGTGCTCTGTGCTCTGTATATTCTAGGTTCTGGGCTCTGGCTCTGTTCTCTGTGCTCTTTGCTCTGCACACTGCACTCTGAGCTCTGGGTCTGGGGTTCTGCCCTGTGCTTTTTGCTCCATGTCTGTGCATTGAGCTCTATGCTCTGGCTATGTACTCTGCTCTGCCTTTGCACCGTGGCTTTCTGCTCTGCACTCTGCACATTTCCCAATGTGCTCTAGGCTCTTGCTCTATGCTCTGTGCTCTATCCTCTGTGCTCTGTTCTGTGTTCTCTGTTCTCTGAGCTCTGTGTTCTGGCTTTGTCTCTGAGCTCTGGTCTATTGGTTCCAGGCTATGTGCTCAGGGCTCTGTGCTGTGTTCTCTGTGCTCTGTGCTCTGTGCCCTGTGTTGTGTGCTCTGGGGTTTGGGCTCTGAGTCTGTGCTCTGGTGTCTGGACTCTTGGCTCTGGGCTCTGGCTCTGTGCTCTGGGCTCTGGGCTCTGAACTCTAGCTATGTGCTCTGTGCTCTGGGCTCATTGATTTGTGCACTGTGCTGTGTGTTCTGTACTCTGGGCTCTGTTCTCTTGACTCTGCGCTATTGTCTCGGCGCTCTGTGCTCTGCATGTTTCACTCTGTTCTGTGGCTCTGTGCTCAGTGATCTGTCCTCTGGTCTCTAGTCACTGTGCTCTGTGCTCTGTACTCTGTCTGTACTCTGGCTCTGTACACTGGGTCTGGGCTCTTGGCTCTGTGATTGATGTTATCGTCTCTGTGCTCTGTGCTCCGGTCTCTATACTCTGCACTCTGTGCTCTGTGCTGTGTGTTCTGCACTCTGTGCTCTGTGCTCTGCATTCTGTGCTCTGGCTCTGTGCTCTGGCTCTGTGCTCTGGGCTCTGGGCTCTGGGCTGTGTGCTCTGTGCTCTGGCTCTAGGCTCTCTCTCTCAGTATTCTGGGTCTGGACTCTCAACTCTGTCTCTGTGCTCTAGGTTGTGGCTCTGTGTAGTGTGCTCTCTGCTCTTCCCTCAGTGTTCTGGGCTCTGGCTCTGGACTCCTGCTCTCTTTTCTGTGCTCTCTGCTCTGGGCTCTAGGATGTGGGCTCTAGTTCTGACTCTGTGACCTGCAAACTCTGCTCTGGGATCTGGGTTCTGGCTGGGTCACTAACTCTGAATCTGGGTCTGAACTCTGTACTCTGTGCACTGTGTTCTGACTCTATGCTCTGTGCTCTTTGGTCTGCACTCTGTACTCTGGGCTCTGGATCTAGACACCTGCTCTGAAACCAGAGCACAGAGCACAAAGCACAGGACCCACAGCACAGGTCCCACAGCAGAGCCCAGAACAGAAAGCACAGTGCCCAGAGCCTATATTCCAGAGCACAGAGCACAGAGTCAGATCCCAGAGCACAGAGTGCAGAACAGATAGCACAGAGACCAGAACACAGAGCCCAGAGACCAGAGCACAGAGCACAAATCACAGAGCACACAGTAGAGAGCACAGAGTGCAGAGCGCAGAGTACAGAAGATAGCCAGAGCCCAGAACCCAGAGCACAGAACACAGAGCAAAATGCACACAGCACAGAAACAGAGCAGGAGCCCAGAGCAGAGCCCAGAGCCCAGAGTGCAAAGCACTGAACCAGAAACCAGAGAACAGAGACAAAGTTCAGAGCCCAGACCCAGTGTATTGAGAGAGATCCTAGAGACAGAGCCCAGAGCACAGAGCACAGAGCACAGAACCAAAGCACAGAGCACAGAACACCAAGAAGAGAGCACAGATTGCAGTGCATAGAAACCAGAGCACAGAGCACAGAGCCCAACCCAGAATACAAATCCAGATTACAGAGACAGAGCACAGTAGCCAGAGACCAGAGCACAGAGTTCAGTGCTCAGAGCCAAGAGCACAGACCCCAGAGGGCAGAGTGAGAGCCCAGAGCACATAACACAGAGCAAAGAACACAGAGCCCAGAGCACAGAGCACAAAGCACAGAGCCAAGAACACAGAGCACAGACCATAGAGCCCAGAGCACAGAACTAAGAGCACGTTGACAAGGACAAGTGCACAGGGCACAGTACTCACTGCCCAGAGCACAGATTGCAGAGCACAGAGCCCAGAGCCCAGAGACCAGAGCCTAGAGACCAGAGCCTAGAGTCAGTGCTCAGAGCACAAACCACAGACCCAGAGCACAGAGCACAGAGCCAGAAAACAGAGACCAGATCCCAGGTGAGAGCTCAGTGTTCAGAGCAAGGACTCAGAGCCCAGAGCAGGGATATCAGAGCCCATAAGAATGACCCAGAGTTTAGAGACAGAACACAAAGCCCAGAGCACAGACCATGAGACCAGAGCACAGATTACAAACCAGAGAACAGAGCCAGAGTCCAGAGCCCAGACCCAGAGTGCAGAGTACAGAGCACAGAACACAGATACCAGAGCACTGAGTCCAGAACCCAGAACTCAGAGGCAGAGCCAGAGTACAGAGGACAGAGCACAGAGCACAGTGACCAGAGTCCAGAGCACAGAACACAGAGCACAGAGCCAGATCCCAGGACCAGTCTCTGAGCTCTGGGCTCTGGGGTCTGTGCTCTGGTATATGTGCTCTGTGCACTTTGCTCTGTGTTCTGTGCTCTGAGCTCTTGCTCTGCACTCTGGAATCTGTGCTCTAGACTCTGGGCATTGGGCTCTGTGCTCTGGTCTGTGGTCACTGTGCACTGTGCTCTGTGCTCTGTCTCTGTACTCTGATTCTGTACTCTTTGTCTGGGCTCTTAACTGTGTTCTCAGTTCTCTGGTCTCTGTGCTCTGTGCTCTGGTCTCTATGCTCTGCACTCTGCTCTGTGTCTGAACTCTGTGCTTTGTGATCTGTGCACTGGCTCTGTGCTCTGTGCTCTGTGCTCTGGGCTGTGTTCTAGTCTCTGACTCTAGGCTCTCTCTCAATACTCCTGGTCTGGGCTCTGTACTCTGTCTCTTTTCTCTGGGTCCTGGTTGTATGTTCTGCACTCTGTGCTCTGTGCTCTGCTCTCTGTCTCTGTACTCTGGATCTGTACTCTGGGTCTGTGGTCTGGTCTCTATGTTCTGCACTCTGTACACTGTTCTTTGTGCTGTGACTGTGTGCTCTGTGCTTTGTGCTCTGTGCTCTGCACTGTTTTCTTTGGGCTCTGGCTCTAGGAACTCTCTCAATACTCTGGTTCTGGACTCTGAACTCTGTCACTGTTCTCTGGGTCCTATGTTCTGTGCTTTGCACTCTATGCTGTGGGCTCTGGCTCTGGGCTCTTGCTCTGTTTTCTGTGCTCTCTGCTCTGTGTTTTGGACTCAAGGTTCTGGGCTCTGGATTTGGGCACTATCTCTGACTCTGGGTCTGGAAACTGTGCTCTGTGCACTGTGCTCTGGCTCAGTAATCTGTGCTCTTTGCTCTTCACTCTGCACACTGGGCTCTGACTCTGGGCTCCTGCTCTGTGATTTGTGTTCTGTGCTTTGTGCCCTGTGCTCTGTGCTCTGGTTATATGCTCTGGGCTCTTTGCTCTACATTCTGTGCTCTGTTCTCTGGCTATGTACTCTGGGCTCTGGTTCTGGGTTCTGACTCTGTGCTCTATACTCTGTGCTCTGCATTTTCTTCTCTGTGCTCTGTGCTCTGTGCTATGGTCTCTGGTCTCTGAGTCTTATACTCTGTGGTTGGTCTCTGCTCTCTGGTTTCTGGGCTCTGGACTCTGTGCTCTGTGCACTGTGTTCTGGCTCAGTACCCTGTGCTCTTTGCTCTGCACTCTGTCCTCTGGGCTCTGGCTCTGGGCTCCTGCTCTGTGATTTGTGCACTGTGTTTGTGCCCTGTGCACCGTGCTCTGGCTATGTGCTCTGGGCTCTGTCTCTGGGATCTGGCTCTGTGCTCTGCACTCTCTGCTCTGTGCTTTGTGCTCTCTGCTATGGTCTCTTGTCTCTGAGCTCTGTGCTCTGTGGTCAGTCTCTGAGTTCTAGTCACTTGGCTCTGGGCTCTGTGCTATGGTCTCTGTGCTCTGTCCTCTGAGCTCTATGCTCTGCTCTCGGGACTCTGCACTGTGCTCTGCACTCCATTCTCTGTGCTCTTGTTCTGTGCTCTGTGCTTCTTGCTCTCGGCTCTGGACACTGCACCCTGTGCTCTGGGCTCTGAGCACTGTGCTCTGTGTTTTTGGCTCTGGGCCCTAGCTCTGTGCTCTGTACTCTGTACTCTGGGCTCTGGCTCTGAGCTCTGTGCTTTCTTCTCTGATCTCTAAGCTCTGTGCTCTGGGTCCTGGACTCTGTACTGTGTTATCTGTGCTCTGCGCTCTGCACTCTGAGCTCTGGTTTCTGTATTCTGTTTTTCTACACTTGTTCTGGGCATTGGGCTCTTTGCTCTGTGCTCTGGTCTCTGTGCTCTCTGCTTGGCATTCTAGACTCTGAGCTCTGTGTTCTTTTTCTCTATTCTTGATCTATGCTCTGTCTTCTGGATGTGTGCTCTGGCTCTGCGCTCTGTGCTCTGGTCTCTGTTCTCTGGACTCTGTGCTCTGGACTCTGGGCTCCCTGATTTGTGCACTGGGTTCTGTGCTCTGTGCTGTGAGCTCTAGGATCTGTGCTCTGTGCTCTATGCCCTGTACTCTGCACTCTGTGCTCTGCTTTCTGGGCTCTGGTCTCTGGTCTCTATGCTCTGTGCTCTGGACTCTGTGCTCTGGACTCTGACTCTGTGCTCTTCGCTCTGGGCTCTGTGCAATGTAATCTGTGCTCTGGACTCTGCACTGTGGTCACTGTGCTCTGTGCTCTGTGCTTTGGTCTCAGAGCATGAGCCCAGAACAAGAGCCCAGAGTGCAGGGTTCAGAGCAAAGAACACAGAGCATAGAGTCAGAATGCAGTGTAGGGAGCACAGAGTGCAGAACCAGATTCAGAGCCAGGGTCCACAGCCAGAGCCCAGACCACAAAGCTCCTAGTAGAGATCGCAGAGCACAGTGACCAGAGACCAGTGCAGAGAGCACAGAACACAAGGCACAGAAAACAGAGCAGGAGCTCAGAGTCAGAGCACAGAGTCAGAGCACAGAGCACAGACACAGAGCCAGGACCCAGAGAACAGAGACAGAGTCAGAACCCAAATCCACAGTATTGAGAGAGAGTAGAGCCAGAGCCCAGAGCACACAGTCCAGAGCCCAGAGGCCAGAGCACAGAACACAGAGTGCAGAGCATAGAGACAAGAGCACAGACCCAAGAGCCCAGACCCAGAGTACAAAGAAGGAGCACAGAGCCCAGAGAAGAGCACACAGCTGGAGTCCAGAGCCAAGAGCCCAGAACGCGGAGCAGAGTCAGAGTCCAGATCACACAGCACAGGGCACAGAACACAGAGCATAGAGACCACAGCACAGAGGCCAGAGCACATAGTCCAGAGTCCAGACACAGAGTCAGAGGACAGAGCTCAGAGACCAGAGACTATAGCACAGAACACAGAGCACAGAGCATACAGTTAGAACACAGAGCACAGTGTGCAGGGCACAGAGTACAGAGCACTGAACCAGATCCCAGAGAACGAGCCCAGAGCACATAACCAGAGCAGGGAGAACAGAGAACAGAGCACAGAACACAAAGCAGAGAGCAGGAGCCCAGAGCCAGAGCCCAGAGCACTGAGTGCAGAGCAGAGAGCACTGAGTGCAGAGTACAGAGCACATAGCACAGTGCCAGAGACCAGAGAACAGAGCACAGAAACAACAGCACAGAGCCCATTGCACAGAACACAGAACACAGAGACCACAGCACAGAGCCTATTGCACAGAGCACTGAACCCAGCGTCCATGCTCAGAGACTGAGCACAGAACACAGAACTCAGAGACCAGAGTCCTTAGTACAGAGCCCACATCCCAGAGACTAGAGCACAGAGCCCACAGCACATATCCCAGAGCATAGATCTAGACTATAGAAACAGAACAGAGAGCCCACATCCCAGGATCACAGCACAGAGCACAGAGAACACAGACAGAGCCCAGAGCCAGAGCCCAGAGCACAGAATGAAGAACACACAGTACAGAGCACATTTCCAGGACCCAGAGAACAGAGACAGAGATCAGAAACCCAGACCCAGAGTATTGAGACAGAGCATAGAGCCACAGCCCAGGGCACACAACTCAGAACACAGTGCACAGAGCACAGGGTGACAGCACAGAGTGCAGAGCACATAGCACAGAGCACAGAGTGCAGAGCACAAAGACCGGAGCACAGAGCAAAGAGCCATTGCCAAAATACAGAGATAGAGCACAGAGCACAGTGACCAGAATGCAGAACACAGAGTGCAGAGCCCAGAGAACACAGCCCAGTGCACAGAACACAGAGCACAGAGACCACCACACAGATCCCAGAGCACAGAGGAAAGAGCTGAGAGACCAGACCCAGAGTATAGAGTACAGAGCACAGAGCACAGTGACCAGTGACCAGAGCACAGAGCCAAGTGCTCAGAGCATATAGCAGAGAGCCCAGAGTACAGAGCGAGAGACTAGAATACAGAACACAGAACATATAGCACAGAGCACAGAGCACAGAGCAAACAGCACAGAGCACGTGACCAGAACCTGAGCACAGGGCACAGTGCCCACAGCCCAGAGCACAGAGTCCAGAGCAAAGAGCAAAGAGCACAGACCCAGAGTCCAGAGCACACACCCACAATACAGAGACAGAACATAGAGCCCAGAGCCTAGAATACAGATCACAGAGCATAGAGCAAAGAGACCAGAGCACAGAGCACAGAGCCCAGTGCCCAAACCAATTGAAAAGAAAGAGAACACAGAGAACAGAACCCAGAACTGAGAGCAGATAGCACAGAGACAACATCACAGAACACAGAGCACAGAGCACAGAGCACGGAGTGCAGTGCAAAAAGAAGAGAGTGCAGAGCCCAGCATACACAGCACAGAGCCAGAGTCCAGTGCAAAACATCAATGAACCTAGAACCCAGAGCTCAGAGCCCAGAGCACAGAGACCAGAGCCCAGGCTCTCTCCAAATACTCTGTGTCTGGGCTCTGAACTCTGGCTCTGGTCTCTGGGATCTGACTCTGTGCTCTGTGATTTGTGCTCTGGGTTCTGTGCTCTGGGTTCTGGCTATGGGCCCAGGTTCAGACTCTGTGTCTGGACTCTGTGATCTGTGCTCTATGCACTGTGCTCTAGTACTGTGCTCTGTGCTCTTTGCTCTGCACTCTGTGCTCTGGGTACTGACTCTGGGATCCTGCTCTGAGACTGGAGCCCAGAGCCCAGAGCCCAGAGCACATAGCACAGAGCATAGATCCAGAATACAGAGACAGAACAGAGAGCCCACATCCCAGGATCACAGCACAGAGTACAGAGAACAGAGAAAGAGTCCAGAGCCAGAAATCAGACTGGGGATTGCAGAACACTGAGCACAGAGAACAAAGCCAGGACCAAGAGAACAGATACATAGTTCAGAGTCCAGTCTCAGAATATTGAGACAGAGCCCAGAGTCAGTCCAGAGCACATAACCCAAAGCTCAGATCACAGAGCACAGAGCACAGTGACCAGAGCGCAGAGCACAGAGCACAGAGAACAGTGACCAGAGCATAGAGCCTATTGCACAGAGCACAGAGCACAGTACCATAGTCCAGAGCATACAGTGCAGAGAACAGAAGACAGAGAACAGAGCTGGAGAACTGATCCAGAGTCCATGGTGCTGAGTGCAGAACATAGAGCACATGGTACAGAGCACAGATCACAGAGCACAGAGCAGAGAGAAGTGAGCGGGAGCCCAGAACTAGAGCCCAGAATGCAGAGTGCCGAGTGCAGAGCACAGAGCACAGAGCCATGACCCAGAGAACAGAGACAGATTTCAGAGCCCAGACCCAGATTATTGAGGCAGAGCCTAGATCCATAGCACAAACACAGGACAGTGACCAGAAACCAGAGCAGAGAGTACAGAGTCCAGATCCCAGAGCACAGAGCACAGATCCCAGATCCTCTGAGCACAGAGTACAGAGACAAGAGCAACGAGCACATAGCAGAGACCATAGATCCAGAGTACAAAGGCACAACACAGAGCCCACATCCTAGAGCTCACAGCACTGGGCACAGAGAACATAGAGAGAGCCCAGAGTCAGAGCCCAGAGCAGATGGCAGAGCACAGAGTAGAGAGTCAGAGCACAGAATACAGAGCAGAGAGCAGAGAGCACAGAGCCAGAACCCAGAGCCCAGAGTGCAGAGCACAGACCACAGGGCCCAGAGTACAAAGCCCAGAGCACAGAGCACAGAGCACGAGCACAGGGAGCATAGAACAGAGTCCAGAGAATAGAGCTCATAGCATGGAGACCAGAGTTCAGAGACACAGCATAGAGCACAGAGCCAGATCCCAGAACCAGAGCCTAGAGCACATAGCCAGAGCACAGAGCACAGAGCACAAAGCACAGAGCACAGAAAACAGAGAACAGACCCAGAGCCTAGAGCACAGAGTGCAGAGCCCAGAGACACAGCAAAGAGCACAAAGCACAGAGCACAACACATTGAGCAGGAGCCCAGAGTGCATAGTGTAGAGCACCAAGCACGAGCACAGAGAACAGAGCCCAGAGCACTTAGCCCAGACCCAGAGTAAGACTCAGTGCCCAGAGCTAGAGCCCAGTGCACAGAGCCCAGACTACAGAGCACAGAGCACAGAGACTGATTCCAGGGTTCACAGTACAGAGCACAGTGCCCAAAGCACAGACCACAAACCACAGCACAGAGCACAGAACCAAGAGCACAGACCCAGAGCTCCAGGTTCCTCTCCTGGGCTCTGGCTCTGAGTTCTGTGCTCTTTGCTCTGTGCCCTGTGTTTGTGCTCTGTGTTCTGTGCTCTGTACTCTGTGCTCAGGCTCTGTACTCTGCTCTGTGCTTTTCATCTGTGTCTGTAGTCTGGCTCTGGCTCTGTGCTTTGTGGTCTGGGCTCTATGCTCTTTGATCTGGTATCAGCTCATTGTGCTGTGTGCTCTTTGCACTGTCCTTGTACGCTGGCTCTGTATTCTGGGTCTGGGCTCTTGGTTCTGTGCTCTGTGCTCTGTCCTCTGGTCTCTGGTCTCTGTGCTCTGGTTTCTGTGCTCTGTGCTCTCATCTCTGGGCTCTCCGCTCTGAGTTCTGTGCACTGTACTCTGTACTCTGTTCTCTGTGCTCTGTCTTCTGTGTTCTGTGCTGTGTGCTCTGAACTCTTTGCTCCATGCTGTGGTCTCTGGTCACTGTGGTCTGTGCTCTGTATAAGTACTTTTGATCTATACTCTATGTCTGTGTTCTGTGCTCTGTGCTCTGTGCTCTGGGCTGTGGGCACTGTGCTAGGTACTCTGGTCTCTGGTCACTGAGTTCTGTGCTGTGTTCTCTGTCTCTGTAAACTGGTACTGTGCTCTGGGTCTGTGATTTGTGCTCTGTTCTGTGGTCACAGTTCTCTGCTCTCTGTGCTCTGTAAACTGTGCTCTGTGCTGTGGGTCTGTGCTCTGGGTTCTGGGCTCTGGACAGTGTGCTCTGGGCTCTGGTTCTAAGCTTTGTCTCAATATACTTGTTGTGGGCTCTGAAGTTTGTCTCTGTTCTCTGGATCCTGGCTTTATACTCTGTGCTCTCTCTTCTGCACTCCACACTCTGGGCACTGACTCTACCCTATGTCTCTGTAATCTGTGCTCTGTGCTGTGAGCCTGGGATGTGGACTCTGAGATCTGTCTCTCTAGTTTGGATCTATGCTCTGGGCTCTGTATTATGGGCTCTGTTCTCTGGGCTCTGAAATGTGGGCTCTGTGCTGTGGTCACTGGTGACTGAATTCTGTGGTCTGGGCTCTGTCTCTTGTCTGTGGTCTCTGGGGTCTGTGCTCTGTGCTCTGCACTCTGAGCTCTGAGCACTTTCTCTGTGCTCTGTGCTCTGTGCTCTGGACAATTGCTCTGTGTTCTGTGCTCTGTGCTCTATGTTCTGGGCTCTGGGTACTAGGCTCTGGTCTCCAGGCACTGTGCTGTGGTCTCTGTGGTCTATGTTCTGTGATCTGGTCTCAGAAGAGGAACCCAGAGCCAGAGGCCAAAGAGCAGTGGGCAAAGAGCACACAGCACAGAGTCAGAGCACACAGCACAGAGTACAGAGCACAGAGAACAGAGCCCAGAGCCCAGAGCACACAGCACAGAGCACAGAGACCAGTTCACAAATCTAGGAGCACAGATCCCAGAGCAAAGAGCACAGACCCAGAAACCAGAGCTCAGACCCACTGTACAGGGACAGAACACAGAGCCCACAGCCTAAAGTACAGAGCACAGAGCAGGAGCCCAGAGACAGAGCACAGAATGTACAGTAAAGAGCACGGAGCACAGAGCAGAGATCCAGGACCAAGAGGACAGAGACAGAGTTCAGAGCCCAGACCCAGAGTACTGAGACAGAGGCTAGAGTCAGAGCCCAGAGAACAGAGCATAGAGCCAGAGCACCATGCACAGAGCACACAGTCCAGACTCAGACTTAGAGACAGTGCCCAGAGTCAGAGCCCAGAGCATAGAACACAGCCTAGAACACAGACACAGAGCTCTGGGCCCTGGCAAGGCACTCCATCTCTGTGCTCTGTGCTCTGTACTCTGGTCCCTGTTCTCTGTGCTCTGCGCTCTTGCTCTGTCTCTGTACTCTTGCTCTGGCTCTGAGCTCTGGGCTCTACACTCTGTGCTCTGTTCTGTGCTTTTCTTCTTGGCTCTGTGTTCTGGGCTCTTGCCTTTGTGATCTGTGATCTGTGCTCTGCACTCTGCATTCTGTGTTCTGTGCTCGATTCTCTGGTCACTGTGCTATGTGCTCTGTGCTCTGTCCCTGTAATCTGGCTCTGTACCTGTGCTGGGCTCTCTGCTCTGTGCTCTATCCTGTGTGCTCTGTGCTCAGTGATCTGTGCTCTATGTTTTTTGCTCTGTGATCTTTTCTCTGCACACTGTGCTCTGGCTCTCTATCTGTGCTCTGTGCTCTTTGCTCTGTGCTCTGTGCTGTATACTCTGCGCTCTGTGCTCTGTTCTTCACTCTTTCTCTGTCTCTGTAGTCTGACTCTGGCTCTGTGCTTTGTGGTCTGGGCTCTGTTCTCTTTGATCTAGGGTCAGATCACTGTGCTCTGCCCACTGTGCTCTGTGCTGTGTGCTCTGTGCTGTGGCTCTGTGCTCTGTGTTCTGTATTCTCTGCTGTGTGCTCTGGGCTCTGGGCACTGTGCTCCATGCTCTCATCTCTGGTCACTATGGTCTGTGTTCTGTTCTCTGTCTGTACTTTTGCTCTGTACTTTAGGTCTGTGCTCTGTGCTCTGTGCTCTGTGCTCTGGGCTGTGGGCAATGTGCTACATACTCTGGTCTTTGGTCACTGAGTTATGTGCTCTCCTCTCTCTCTGTACTATGGTTCTGTACTCTGGTTTTGTGCTCTGGATCTGTGCTTTGTGCACTGGTCTCTGGTCACTGTCCTTTGCTCTCTGTGCTCTGCACACTGTGCTCTGTGCTGTGTGTTCTGTGCTATGGCTCTGTTCTCTGTGCTCTGTGCTCTGTGCTCTGATCTGTGGGTTCCAGTTCTATGATTTGTCTCAATACACTTGTTCTGGGCTCTGAACTCTGTCTCTGTTCTCTGGGTCCTGGCTCTGTACTCTGTGCTTTGTGCTCTGTACTCTGTGGTCTGTGGTCTGTGCTCGGTCCTCTGCACTCTGTGCTCTGTCCTCTGCACTCTGTGCTCTGTCCTCTGCACTCTGTGCTTTGTGCTCTGTACTCTGTGGTCTGTGGTCTGTGCTCGGTCCTCTGCACTCTGTGCTCTGTCCTCTGCACTCTGTGCTCTGTACTCTGCATTCTATGCTATGGCTCTGTGCTCTGTGCTCTGTACTCTTGCTCTATCTCTGTAGTCTGGCTCTTGCTCTGTGCTTTGTGCTCTGGGCTCTGTGCTCTTTGATCTGGTGTCAGTCACGGTGCTGTGTGCTCTTTGCTCTGTCCTTGTACTCTGGCTATGTACTCTGGGTCTGGTTTGTCTGCTCTGTGCTCTGTCCTCTGGTCTCTGGTCTCTGGTCTGTGGTCTCTGTGCTCTTTGATCCTTGCTCTGTTCTCTGTACTTTGCCCTATGTTCTCTGGGCTCTGTGCTCCATGCTCTGGTCTCTGGTCACTGTGGTCTGTGCCCTGTTCTCTGTCTCAGTACTATGGTTCTGTGCTCTGGGTCTGTGCTTTTTGCTCTGGTCTGTGGTCACTGTGCACTGCTCTCTGTGCTCTGCCCACTGTGCTCTGTGCTGTGTGCTCTGTGCTGTGGCTCTGTGCTCTGTGTTCTGTATTCTCTGCTGTGTGCTCTGGGCTCTGGGCACTGTGCTCCATGCTCTCATCTCTGGTCACTATGGTCTGTGTTCTGTTCTCTGTCTGTACTTTTGCTCTGTACTTTAGGTCTGTGCTCTGTGCTCTGTGCTCTGTGCTCTGGGTTGTGGGAACTGTGCTAGGTACTGTGGTCTGTGATCACTCAGTTCTGTGCTCTGTTCTCTGTCTCTGTACTCTGGTTCTGTGCTCTGGGTCTATGCTTTGTGCTCTTTTCTGTGGTCACTGTGCTCTGCTCACTGTGCTTTTCACACTGTGCTCTGTGCTTTGTGCTCTCCACTCTGGGCTGTGTGTTGTGTGCTTTAGTCCCAGGTCACTCTACTATGTGCTCTGTGCTCTGTACCTGTGTCTGGGCTCTCAGCTGTGTACTCTGTCCTCTGTGCTCTGTGCTCTTTGCTCTGAGCTCTGTACTCTGCATTCTGTGCTCGGGCTCTGTGCTTTGTGCTCTGGGCTCTGTGCTCTTTGATCTGGTGTTATGTCACTGTGCTGTGTGCTCTTTGCTCTGTCCTTGTATCTGGCTCTATACTCTGGGCCTGGGCTCTAGACTCTGTGTTCTGTGCTCTCTGCTCTGGTCTCTGGTCTTTGGTCTCTGCGCTCTGTGCTCTGTCCTCTGTGTTCTGTGCTCTGCACTCTGTGTTCTTGCTTCTGTGTTCTGGGACCTGACTCTGAGTTCTGACTCTGGGAACTGTCTGTGACTCTGTGCCTGTGCTCCATAATCTTTGATCTGCACTCTGGGCTCTAGGCTCTGGTTCTGGGTTCCTGCTCTGTGCTTTGTGTTCTGTGCTTTACGTTCTGTGCTCTGTGCTCTGGCTATGTGCTCTGGGTTCTGGCTCTGGGTTCTGGCTCTGTGCTCTGTGCTCTGTACTCTGTGCTCTGCAACTCTGCACTTTGGGCTCTGGCTCTGGGCTCTGGTCTTGTGCTCTGTGCTCTGTGCTCCATGCTTTGTGCTCTGAGCACTGCACCCTGTCCCTGGGCATTGTGCATTCTGCTTTATTCTCTGGCTCTGCATTTTGTGCTCTGGTTCTGGTACACTTTATTCTGTGCTCTGCACTCTGCGCTCTGTGCTCTACTCTGGGATCTGGCTCTGTGCACTGTCTCTCACTCTGGGTCTGAGCCCTGTTCTCTGTGCACTATGTTCTGTCTCTGCTCTGTGCTCTTCACTCTGTTCTCTGGGCTCTGGCTCTGGGCTCCTGCTCTGTGATTTGTGCTCTGTAATCTGGGCTCTGTGCTTTGTGCTCTGTGCTCTGGCTATGTGCTCTGGACTCTGGCTCTGGACTCTGGCTCTGTGCTCTCTGCTGTAGTCTCTGTTCTCTGAGCTGTGTGCTCTGACTCTGTTTCTAGCTCTGGTCTCTGGCCTTTGGGCTCTGGGCTGTAGTTTTTCAGCTCTATGCTCTGTAATCTGTGGTGTGTGCTCTTGGCTCTATACTTTGTACTCTGAGCTCTTGCCTCGAGACGCTGGCTCTGTGCTCTGCAATCTGGGCTCTGGGCTCCGGCTCTGGGCTCTGTCTCTGTGCTATAGCCTCTGGGCTTCTTGATTATTTACCTGTGCTGTGTGCTCTCTGCTATGTGCTGTGTGCTCTGTGCTCTGTGCTCTCTGCTGTGTGCTCTTCACTCTGTGCTTGGTGCTCTGTGCTCTGGTCTCTGGTCACTGTGCTCTGTGCTCTGTGCTCTGTCTCTGTACTCAGGCTCTGTATTCTGGGTCTGGACTCTTGGCTCTGTACTCTGTGTTCTGGACTCTGTGCTGTGTGCTCTTGGCTCTGTCTCTAGTCTCTATCTCAATACTCTGTGTGTGGCTCTGAACTCTGTCTCTGTTCTCTGGGTCCCGGCTCTCTGCTCTGTTTTCTGAGCTCTGTACTCTGCACTCTGGGCTCTAGCTCTGGGCTCCTGCTGTTTTCTGTGTTCTGTGCTATGTGCTCTGGTCTCTGGACTATGTAATGTGGGCACTGTGCTGTGGTCTCTATGCTCTGTACTCTGTGCTTGGTGTAATGGTCTCTGGTCTCTGGGCTCTGTGCTCTGGCTCTGAGCTCTACTCTCTGGGCTCTGGGCTCCAGTTTCTGGGTTCTGTGCTCTGGCTCTATGCTCTGTGATCTCTATTTTGTGTTGTGTCCTCTGGGCTCTGGCTCTATGCTTTCTCTCAATACACTGGGTCTGGGCTCTGAACTCTGTCTGTTCTCTGGGTACTGGATCTGTGCTCTCTGCTCTGTGCTCTGAATTCTGCAATCTGGCCTCTGACTGTGGACTCCTGCTCTGTTTTCTATGCTCTGTGCTCTGGGCTCTTTTTCTGGTCATTGTGCTCTGTGCTCTGGACTATGTGCTCTGGCAATGTGCTCTGCAATCTCTGCTCTGGGTTCTGGGATCTGGGCTCTGGTTCTGGGCACTTTCTCTGACTCTGGGACTGGACTCTGTGCTCTGTGCACTCTGTTCTGGCTCTGTGCTATCTGCTCTGTGCGCTTTGCTCTGCACTCTGCTCTCTGGGCCCTGGCTCTTTCCTGCTCTGAGACCAGAGCACAGAAACAGAGCACAGAGACCACAGTACAAAGCCAGGAGCAGAGAGCACAATCCCCAGAGCCCAGAGCCCAGAGCACAGAGCACAGTGCCATTGCCCAGGGCACAGAGTGCAGAACACAGAGAACAGAGCCCAGAGCACAGAGCACAGAGTCCAGAGACCAGAGTTCAGAGACAGAGCCCAGACCACAGAACTCAGAGACCAGAGACCATAGCACAGATCCCACATCCCAGATCCCAGAGCACAAAGTCCATAATATAGAGCCCAGAGCATAGATACAGAGTAGACAGAACACAGAGCCCACATCCCAGGCTCACAGTACGGAGCACAGATTACAGAGACAGAGTCCAGAGCCAGAGCCCAGAGTGCAGAGTTCAGAACACAGAGCACAGAGCACAGAGCACAGATCCAGTATTCAGAGAACAGAGACAGACTTCAGAGCCCAAACCAAGAGGATTGAGTCAAAGCCTAGAGCCAGAGCCCAGAATACAGAGCACAGAGCACAGAGCCACAGCACAGAGCGCAAAGCACAGAACACATGGCACAGAGTGCAGAGCACAGAGACCTTAGTCAATGTACAGAGTTAGAGGACAGAACACAGAACACAGTGCAGAGATCCCAGAGCCCAGAGCTCTGAGCCAGAGCCAGAGTACAGAGATAGAGCACAGAGCCAAGCTCACAGTGACCAGACCACAGAGCACAGAGCACAGCACACAGAAAACAGCACCTAGAGGCCAGACCTCAGAGACAAAAGACAGAGGCCAGAGCATACATCCAGAGTAGAGTGACAGAACACAGAGCCCATATCCCATGCACACAGCACAGAGCATAGAACCACAGCACAGAGCACAAAGCACAGAGCACAAGGCACAGGGTTTAGAGCACAGAGACCAGAGCACTGAGAACAGAGCAGAGCCAACGTACAGTAACAGAGCACAGAGCACAGAACACAGAGCACAGATCCCAGAGTCCAGAGACCATAGCACAAAGCCCAAATCCCAGAACCCAGAGCACAGGGCCCAGAATAAACAGTCCAGGGCATAGATCCACAGCACAGATTGCACTACCCATGGCACAGAGCACAGAGTGCAGAGTCCAGAAACAATAGCACAGAGCCCAGAGTTCCGAGTTCAGAGCCCAGACCCAGAATATTGAGACAGTGCCTAGAGCCATAGCCTAGAGTCAGAGTGCAGATAACACATCCCAGAGCACAGAGCACAGAGCACAGAGAATAGAAAATATAGCAGGAGCTCAGAGAAAGACCTCAGAGTGCAAAGTGCAGAGCTCAGAGCACAGAGCACAGATCCAGGACCCAAAGTACAGAGACAGAGTTCAGAGCCCAGACCCAGAGAATTTGAAGAGAACCTGGGCTCTGGACTCTGTGCTTTGTATTGTGTGCTCTTGCTATTGGCTCTGTTTTCTGTGCTCTGGTCTCTATGCTCTGGGCTCTATACTCTAGTTTCTGGGTTTGATGATTTGTGCACTAGGCTCTGCGCTCTGTTATGTGTATGCTGGGCTCTGTGCTGTGGCCTCTTTGCTCTGTTCCTTGTTATCTGCACTCTGTGCTCTGGGTTCTGGCTCTGTGCTGTGTGCTCTGAGCTCTCGGCTCTGGGCATGGTACTCTCTGTGCTGTAAGCTCTTTGCTCTGGGCTCAGGCTCTGTGCTCTGTGCTCTGTGCCCTGTGTTCTGTGTTTTCTGCTCTGGGATCTTGATCTGTACTCTGTGCTCTGTGCATTGTACTCTGTGCTCTGGGCTCTGTGCTCTGTACTCTGGGCTGTGTGCTCTGGGTTATGGCTCTAGCTTTGTCTCAAGGCTCTTGATCTGGGCCCTGAAGCCTGACTCTGTTCTCTGGGTCCTGGCTCTGTGCTCTGTGCTCTGTGATCTGCACTCCACGCTCAAGGCTCTGGCTCTGGGTTCTGTCTCTGTAATCTGTGTGCCATGCTGTGATCCTGGGTTGTGTGCTCTGTGTTCTGTCTCTCTACTCTGGATCTATACCCTGGGCTCTGTATTATGGGCTCTGGGCTCTAGACTCTGGGATCTGGGCACTGTGCTTTGTTCTCTGGACTGTGCTGGTTTCTCTGTGCTCTGTGTTCTATAATCTGGTCTCAGAGCAGGACTCCAGAGAGCAGAGTGCAGAGCAAAAAGCACAGAGCACAGAGCCTGGAGCCCGGAGCACAGAGCACAGATCACAGAGCCTGAGGCCAGAGCCCACAGTACAAAGTACAGAGCTCAAAGTAAAGAGCACAGAGACCAGAGAAAAGAGCACAAACCAGAGCACAGAACACTCAGCCGGGAACACAGACACAGAGCTCTGGACTCTGGCCCTGTGCTCTGGCTCTGTGCTCTCCGCTCTGGACTCTGGACTCTGGTCACTGTGCTCCGGGCTCTTGCTCTGTCTCTGTACTCTGGATGTGTCTCTATTCTCTGTGCTCTGGGCTCTGGGCTCTGTGATCTGATGTTGGGTCACTGTACTGTGTGCTCTTTGGTCTGTCCTTGTACTCTGGCTCACTACTGTGGGTCTAGGCTCTCGGTTCTGTGCTCTGTCCTCTGGTCTCTGTGCTCTTTTCTCTGTGCTCCAGGTCTGTAATCTGGGCTGTGTGCTCCGTGATTGTTATCTGTGCTCTGTGCTGTGGGCACTGGCTCTAAGCTCTTTCTCAATACTCTGGGTCTGGACTCTGAACTCTGTCTCTGTTCTATGGATCCTAGCTCTGTCCTCTGTGCCCTGGTTTCTGTGCTCTGTGCTCTGCTCTCTGTGATCTGCACTCTGTGCTCTGGGCTGTGTACTCTGTCCTCTGTGCCCTGGTTTCTGTGCTCTGCACTCTGTTCTCTGGGATCTGGTAACTGTGATCTGTGCTCTGTGCTCTGTCTCTGTACTCTGGCTCTGGCTTAGAGCTCTAGGCTCTAGACTCTCTGTTCTGTGTTCTGTGATCTGTGCTCTTTACTTTGTCTCTGACTCTGTGCTTTGTGCTCTGGTCTCTGTGTGCTGCAGTTTGTGCTCTGTGCTCCATGCTCTGTCCTCTGTGCTCTACGCTGTGTGCACTGGGCTCTGGTTCTAGGCTCCATCTCAAAACTGTGGGTCTAGGCTCTGTACTCCATCTCTGTTCTCTGGGACCTAGTTTGTTCCCTGAGCCTGTGCTCTGTTCTCTGTGCTCTGTGCTCAGTGCTCTGTATTCTGGGATCTGTGCTCTGAGCTCTGTCTCGGTTATCTGGCTCTGTGCTCTGCAGGGTTCACACTGGGCTCTGAATCAGTTTTCTGCTCTGAGCTCTGTGCTCTGCACTCTGCTTTCTGGGCTCTGGATCTGTGCTCTGGCTATTTGTTCTGGCTCTGTGTTCTGCACTCTTTGCTCTGGGCTTGGGATCAATGCTCTGGCTCTGTGCTCTGTGCTCAGGGTTCTGGTTCAAGGTTCTGTCTCAATACTCTGGATCTGGCTCTCAACTCTGTCACTGTTCTCTGGGCCCTTGCTCTATGCTCTGTGCTCTGTGCTCTACACTCTGCATTCTGGGTTCTGGCTCTGGGCTCCTACTCTGTGCTCTCTGCTGTTCTCTGTACTGTGTGCTCTGCTCTGTGTTCTGTGGTCTGCACTGTGGGCTCTGGAACAGTGCTCTGGCACTGTGCTCTGTCTTCTATTCTCTGTACTCTGGGCTCTGGGCTCTAGCTCTGTGATCTGTGCCCTGTTCTCTGGTCTCTGTGCTCAGTGTTCTGTGTTCTGTGCTCTTTGCTCTTGGTTCTGTGCTCTGGGCTCTGTTCTATGTGCTTTGTGCTCTCTGTTCTGTGCTCTGTTCTCTGTGCTCTCTGCTCTGGGTTCTGAGCTCTGTGCTCTATACTCTGGTCTCTGTGCTCTGGGCTCATTGATTTGGGCACTGGGCTCTGGGTCCTATGCTGTGTGCTCTTGCCTCTGGGCTCTGGGCTGTGGGCACTCTGCTCTGGTGTCTGGTCTCTGATCAGTGTGCTCTGTTGTCTGTGCTCTTGTGTCTGGTCTCTGATCAGTGTGCTCTCTACTCTGTAATCTGTGCTCTGCATTCTGTGTTCTTGGCTCTTGACACTGTGCTCTGGTCTGTGTGCTCTGCACTTTGTGTTCTATGCTCTGTGCTGTGTGCTCTGCACACTGTGCTCTGGGCTCTGGCTCTGTGCTCCAGGCTCTGTTCTCTGTGCTCTCTGCTCTGTGTTCTGTGCTCTGGGCGCTGGGCTCTGTGCACCATACTCTGGTTTCTGGGCTCTGTCCTCTGTTTTCTGGTCTATGGTCACTGTGCTGTTCTCTGTGCTCTGTTCTTTTCCCCGGGCTTTGTTTTCATGGCTCTGGCTCTGGGCACTTTCTCTGATTCTGGGTCTGGCCTGTGTGCTCTGTGAACTGTGCTCTGACTCTGTGCTCTGTGCTCTTTTCTCTGAACTCTGCACTCTGGGCTCTGGCTCTGGACTCCTGCTTTTTCTATTGTGCTCTGTGCTCTGGGCTCTGTCCTGTTTGTTCTGGTCTTATGCCCTGGGATCTGACTCTGTGTCGTGTCTCTGTGCTCTGTTTTCTGTGCTCTCTGCTCTAGCCTCTGTGCTTTGTATTCTGTGCTCTCTGCTCTAAGCTTTTTGCTCTAGCCTCTGGCTCTGGGCTCTGTCTGTGTATTCTGTTTCTTGTCTCTGTGCTTTGTGCTATCTCTTCTGGCTCAGTCTCTGCTCTCCTCTCTCCAGTCTGAGTTTTTGGTTCTGTCTCTGGGCTCTGTGCTCTCTGATCTGGCTATGTGATCTGGCTCTGTGCTCTGAACTCTGCACTCTGGGCTCTTGCTCTGTGCTTTCTCTCTGTACTCTGTCCATGACTCGGAGCTCTGTGTTCTGTCTCTTTATTCTGGGTCTTGGTTTTGGGCACTGGCTGTGTCCTCTGGTCTCTGTGCTCTGGGCTCTGGGTTCTGGTCTCTGTGCTCTGGTCTCTGTGCTGTGTGCTCTGGACTCTGGGCACTGTGCTCCCTGCTCGGTCTCTGGTCACTGTGCTCTGTGCTCTGTCTCTGTACTTTTGCTCTGTACTCTCAGTCTGTGCTCTGAGCTCTGTGCTCTGCCTTCTGGGCTCTGGGTTCTGGGTTTGTGCTGTGCTCTTTGCTTTGCACTCTGTGCTTTGGGCTCTGGATCTGGGCTCCTACTCTGAGATAAGAGCACAGAACACAGAGCACCAAGGGCACAGCACAGAGCCCAGAGCACAGAGCACAGTACCCAGTGCCCAGAGCACAAGGCATAGACTTCAGAGCAGAGAGCACAGTGCACAAAGCACAGGGCACATAGCACAGAGCAGAAGCCCAGAGCCAGAGCCCAGAGTGCAGAGTGCAGAGCACATTTTCAGAGCCAAAAGCCCAGAGGACAGCACACAGAGCATAGAGTAAAGAGCACAGAGACCAGAGAACAGTGCAAACACCAGAGCACAGAGCACAGAGTCAAAGCACAAAGTCAGAGATCTGGGCTCTGGACCTGGGCTCTGGCTCTATGCTCTTAACTCTGTGATCTGGACTCTGGTCAATACGCTCTGTGCTCTCTGTTCTGCACTCTGTGCTCTGGGTTCTGTCTCTTAGCTCTGTGCTCTTGGCTCTGGGCTCTGGGCTCTATGCGCTCTGCTTGTGGCTCTGTACTCTGACTCTGTGCTCTGGGCTCCATGTTCTACGCTCCAGGCACTATGCTCTGTGCACTGGGCTCTGAAGCCTGTGTTATGTGCTCTGGATTCTCGCTCTGTACTCTGGGCTCTGTGTTCTAGGCTCTGGGCACTGGGCTGTGTGCTAAGTTCTCCGGTCACTGTGGTCTGTGCTCTGTGCTGTGTCTCTGTACTCTGGATCTGTACTCTGGGTCTGGGCTCTGTGCTCTGGTCTCTGAGCTCTGTGCTCTATACTCTGGCCTGTGTTCTTTGGAATCTGTTTCTAGGCTCTCTCTCAGTATTCTGGGTCTGGGCTCTGTGCTCTGTATCTGTTCCCTGGGTCCTGGTTCTTTGTTCTGTACCCTGTACCCCGGGCTCTGGCTCTGGGTTCTTGCTCTGTTTTCTGTGCTCTTTGTTCTGCACTCAGGGCTCTGAGCTCTGGGCACTCTGCTCTGTGCTGTGGTCTCTGTGTTCTGTGCTCTGTGCTCTGCACTCTGTCTTCTGTGCTCTGACTCTGCTCTGTGCTCTTTGCTCTGGTCTCTGGGCTCTGCCTCTGGGCTCTAGTTCTATGCTCTGGACTCTGGCGTCTGTGCACTGGGCTCTGGGCTCTGCAATCTGTCTCCCTATTATGGCTCTGGCTCCATGTTCTGAGCTCTGGACTCTGTGCTCTATTCTCTGTGCTCCGTACTCTCTATCCTGCACTCTTTTCTCTTGGCTCTGTGCTCTTGACTCTGTGTTCTGTGCTCTCTGTTCTGTGCTCTGTGCTCTGTGCTCTGTGCTCTGGAAACTAGGATCTGTGCTCTATTCTTTGGTCTCTGTGCTCTTGAATCTGGGATCTCTGCTCTGTGCTCTGGGCTCTGGGCTCATTGATTTGGGCACTGGGCTCTTTGCCCTGTGCTGTGTGCTCTGGCCTATGTGCTCTGGGCTCTGGGTACTTTGCTCTGTGTTTTGGTCTCTGGTCAGTGTTCTCTGTGCTCTGTGCTCTGCACTCTGCTCTCTGGGCTCTGGCTCTGTTCTCTGGGCAATTTGATCTGGTCTGTGATCACTGTGCTCTGGTCTCTTTGCTCTGCATTGTGTGCTCTGTGCTCTGTGCTGTTTGCTCTGGGCTGTGTGCTCTGGGCTCCGTCTCTAGGTTTCATCTCAATACGCTGGGTCTAGACTCTGAACTCTCTCTCTTCTCTGGGTCCTGTATCTGTTCTCTATGCCTGTCCTGTGTTCTCTGCACTGTGTGCACTGCGTTCTGTGCTCTGTACTCTGAGATCTGTGCTCTGTGCTCTGGCTAGGTGATCTGACTCTGTGCTTGGCACTGTGTGCACTGGGCTCTGGTCAGTTCTCTGCTCTGGGCTCTGTGCTCTGTGCTCTGCAGTTTGTGCTCTGACTTTGGCACTGTGCTCTTTGCTCTCTTCTTTGTGTTCTGGTCTCTGTGCTGCAGGCACTGTGTGCTGGGCTCTGGGTCTGTGCTCTGTGCTCTGGTCTCTGTGCTCTGTACCCTGGGATCTATGCTCTGTGCTCTGGGCTCTGAGTTCTGGATCAGTTCTCTGCTATGTGATCTGTGCTCTGCACTCTGTGCTCTGTGCTGTGACTATTTGTTCTGGCTCTGTGTTAAGCACTCTGCTCTGGGCTCTCTCTCAGTGCTCTGGTTGTGTTCTATGTGCTTTCTACACTGCACTCTGTTCTCTGGCCTTGGCACTGTGCTATGTGCTGTCTGCTCTGGGCTCTGTGCTCCCTGCTCTGTGATCTGGGCTTTGTTCTCTGTGCTGTGGTCTCTGGGCATTGTGCTTTGTGTGCCTGTCTCTGGTCACTGAGTTCTCTGCACTGTGTTCTGTCTCTGTACTCTGGTTCTGTACACTGAGTCTGCTCTGGGCTCTGTGCTCTGTTTTCTGGTCTATGGTCACTGTGTTCTGCTCTCTATGCTCTACACTCTGTGCTCTGTGCTGTGCACTCTGTGCTCTGTGCTCTGCCTCTGTGCTCTGTTCTCTGTATTCTTGCTCTAGACACTTTCTCAATATTCTTGGTGTGGTCACTGAACTGTCTCTCTTCTCTGGGTCTTGGCAGAATACAGAGCCACTTCCTCTGGGCTCTGGGCACAGAGCACAGAGATGAGAGAGCAGAGACCATAGTACAGAGCACGGAGCACACAGTGCAGATCACAGATCACAGATCCTGAGCCCAGAGCCAGAGTCCAGAGCACACAGCCAGAGCACAGAGCATAGAGCACAAATCACAGAGCAGGAGCCCAGAGCCAGAGCCCAGTGTGCAGAGAGCAGAGCAAGGACCACAGAGTACCGAGCCAGAGCACAGTGCACAGAGCACAGAGTGCAGACTTAGAGTCAGAGATACTGCCCAAATCCAGAGCCCAGAACCTTGAGTCCAAAGCACGGAGCAGAGAGCACAGAGCACAGAGCACAGAAAACAGAGCAAGGGCTTAGAGACAGAGCCCAGAGTGCAGAGTGCAAAGCTCAGAGCACAGTGCCAGGACCCAGAGAACAGAGAAAGAGTTCAGAGCCCAAGCCGAGAGAGAGAGAGAGCTTAGAGTCAGAGCCCAGAGCAAACAGCACAGAGCACAGAGAAGAGAGCAGAAATTACAGAGTCAGAGCAAAATGAACAGAGCACAGAATGCTCAGAGCACAGAGCTCAGAGCTCAGAGCCCAGACCCAGAGTACATATCCAGAGTACAGAGACAGAGAGCAGAGCACAGAACACAGATTGGAGAGCATAGAGCCAGGACCCAGACAACAGAGACAGAGTACAGAACCCAGATCTAGAATACTGAGAGAGAGTCTAGAGCTGCAGACAAGAGTACACAGCTCAGAGCACAGCGCACAGAGCACAGAGCCAGAGTACAGAGTGCAGAGCACAGAGCAGCAATTTCAGAACACAGAGCACAGAGTGCAGAGCATAAAGACCAGAGCACAGAGTACAGAGACCAGAGAACTGAGCACAGAGCCAAGAGCCCAGACCCAGAGTAGAGTCAGAGTACAGAGACAGAGCACAGAGCACAGAACACAGTGCCCAGAGACCAGAGCAGAGAGTCCAGTGCCCAGAGTCTAGAGCACAGAGTCCAGAGTGCAGAGTGAGAGCCCAGATCACAGAAAACAGAGCACAGAGCACATAGCACACATACCAGAGCACAGAGCCCAGAGCACAGAGCTCAGAGGCTGGCCCAGGTTTCCGACTCTATGCTCTGTGTTCTGTGCTCTGGACTGTGGTCACTGTGCTCTGTGCTCTGTGCTCTGTCTGTGGACTCTGTATCTACCTCTGAGCTCTGGGCTCTGGAATCATTGCTCTGTGTACTTTGCTTTGTACTCTGGGCTCTGGGTCTGTGCTCTGGGCTCTGCCTCTGTTCTCTGGCTTGTGATCTGTGCTCTAGTCTCATGGTCTGTGCTCTGTGCTCTGTACTTTGGTCTCCATGTGCTAGTGCCTTTGGTCTGTGCTCTGTTCTCTGTATTCTGGGCTCTGGGCTCTGTGTTCTGTCTCTAAACTCTGGGTCTGTGTTCTGGGCTCTGGTCTCCCTGCTCTGGGTTCTGGGTCCATGCTCTGAGCACTGAGCTCTCACCTGAGCTCTGATCTCTGTGCTCTGGCTCTGTGCTCTGGCCTCTGGGTCTCTGGTTAGTGCTCTGAGCACTGACTCTAGGCTTTGGGTTCTGGGCTCTGGGTTTGCAGATTTGTGAACTGGGCTCTATGCTCTGTGCTGTGTGCTCTGGGCTCTAAGCTCTGTTCTCCGTGCTCTGCATTCTGTGCTGTGGGCTGTAGACTCTGTGCCTGTGCTCTTGTCCTTGTCACCATGCTCTCAGCTCTGTGTACTCGGCTCTGTACTCTGTGTTCTGTGCTCTGGGCTCTTGCTCTGCACTCTGGGCTCTGGGCTCTAGGCTGTGGGCACTGGGCTCTGTGATCTGGTCTCTGGTCACTGTGCTCTGTGTTCTGTGCTCTGTGCTTTGTCTCTGTACTCTGAATCTGTACCCTGGGTCTGGGCTCTGGGATCTGTGCTCTGTGCTGTGACCTATGTGCTCTGTTATTTGTGCTCTGTGATCTGTGCTGTGTTCTGTGCTGTGTGCTCTGGGCTCTGTATCTAGGATCTCTCTCAATACTCTGGGTCTGGATTCTGAACTCTGTCTCTGTTCTCCAGGTTCTGGTTCTGTGTTTTGCACTCTGTGCTCTGGGCTCTGACTCTGGGCTCCTGCTCTGTTTTCTCTTCTCTGTGTTCTGTACTCTCTGCTCTGTGCTCTGCACTCTGGGCTCTGGGCTCTGGCTCTGTCCTGTGTACTCTGTGGTCTGCAATATGCACTCCCTGCTCTGTTCCCTGTGCTTTGTGCTCTGTGCTCTGTGCTCTATGAACTAGCCTCTGGTCTCTGTGCTTTGCACTCTGCTCTGGGCTCTAGGATTTGGGCTCTGGGCACTGTGCTCTGTGCTCTGGGATCTGTGCTATTGGCCCTGTGCTCTGTGCTGTGTGCTCTTGTCTCAGAGCTTTAGTCTAGAGACAAAGACCAGAGCACAGAGTGCAAACCAGAGACTAGAGCACAGAGAAAAAAGACCTAAGCACCGAGCACAGAGCCAAGAGCCCAAACCCAGTGTACAGAGCCAGAGTACAGAGACAGATCTCAGAGCACAGGGCACAGAGACAAGAGACCAGAGCACAGAGCCCAGTGCCCAGAGGCTAGAGCACAGAGCCCAGAGCACACAGCACAGTGCACGAATCAACCAGCCCAGAGCACAGAGCACAGAGCCATTGCTCAGAGACCAGAGCACAGAGTAAACAGCACAGTGCACAAATCAATGAGCACAGAGCACAGAGTTAGAACTCAGAGCCCAGAGCACAGAGCACAGAGAACAGAATCAGAGCCCAGAGTCAAGAGCCCAGACCCCAGAGCTCATACCCAGAGCCCAGAGCACACAGCACAGAGAACACAGCGTAGAGCCCCAGGCACATAGTCCAGAATACATAGACCAGAGCTCAGAGAGATAGCCAGAGCACAGAGCTCAGAAACAAGAGAACACAGAACAGAGCACAGAACATAGAGCACAGAGCTCAGAGCAAGAGCCCAGAGCACAGTGCAAAGAGTGCAGAGTACAGTGCACAGAGCCATGGCACAAAGCCAGAGCAGAGAACATAGCCGGAGCATAGAGCTCAGAGCAGGGAGCACAGAAAACAAAGCACAGAACAGGAGCCCAGAGGAGAGCCCAGAGCGCAGAATGCAGAGCACAGAGCACAGAGCACAAAGCAAAATGCAGAGCACAGAGCCAGAGCCCAGAGCTCAGAATACAGAGCAAAGAGCACAGGATAAAGATTACACAGCCCAGAGCAGAGTACAGAGCAAGAGCACAGATCAAAAAGCACAGAGCCCAGAGTATAGGGTGCAGTGCCCAGAGAAGAGCACAAGGAGCACAGAGCATGGAGCCAGAGACCAGAGCACACAGCCCAGAGCCCAGAGAACAGAGCACAGAGCACTCAGGACAGAGTATAGAGCATAGAGATCAGAGACCAGAGACCATAGCATAGAGCACAGAGCCAGAATCCAAAGCCAGAGTCCAGAGCACAGAATGCAGTGCACAGAGTACAGAGCCCAGAGTCAGAGCCCAGAGCACATAGCTAGAGTACAGAGCAGAGAGCACAAAGCACAGAGCACAGAGAACAGAGCAGGAGCCCAGTGCAAGAGCCCAGAGCACAGAGTGCAGAGGAGCACAGAGCACAGAGACAGAGCCCAGTTCACAGAGAATTGACCCAGACACAGAGTCTGAGACAGTGCCCAGAAACAGAGTCCAGAACCAGAGCCCAGAACACAGAGTGCAGAGCACTGAGTCAGAGCCCAGATCCCAGATTAGAGAGCACAGAGCACAGAGTAAAGGGCACAGAGACCAGAGACCAGAGACCAGAGCACAAACCAGAGCACAGAACACAGAGCCAACAGCACAGAGACAGAGCTCTGGGCTCTGGCTCTGGGTTCTGTGTTCTGTGCTCTGGACTCTGGTCACTGTGCTCTGTGCTCTGTGTTCTGCCTCTGTACTCTGCCTCTGCCTCTGTGCTCTGGGCTCTGTGCTCTGTGCTCTGGTATCTGTGCTCTGTGCTCTGTACTCTGGGTTCTGGGCTCTGCATTCCATCTCTGAACTCTGGGTCTGTGCTCTGGGCTCTGGTCTCTCTGCTCTGTGCTCTGGGTCCTTACTCTGAGCACTGAGCTCTGGTCTGGAATGTGATCCCTGTGCTCTGGCTCTGTGATCTTGGCTCTGAGTCTGTGGTTTGTGTTCTGAACTATGGCTCTAGGCTCTGGGATCCCAGATTTGTGAACTGAACTCTGTGCTCTGTGCTACGTGCTCTGGGCTCTGAGCTCTGTTCTCTGTGCTCTGCACTCTGTGCTAAGGGCTCTGGCTCTGTGATCTGCACTCTGTGCTCTGGGTTGTTTTCACTGTTCCCTGTTTTCTTGTCCTTGTCAATATGTTGTGTGATATGTGCTCCCAGCTCTGTGCTCTGTGTTCTGTGCTCTGGGCTCTCGCTCTGCACTCTGGGCTCTGTGCTCAAGGCTCTGGGCACTGGGCTCTGTGCTCTGGTGTCTGGTCACAGTGCTTTATGCTCTATGCTGTGTCTATGTACTCAGGATCTGTAATCAGGATCTGTGCTCTGAACTCTGTCTCTGTTGTCTGGCTCTTGGCTCTGTGCTCTGTGCTTTGTGTTTGTACTCTGTGCTCTTGGCTGTGGCTTCAGGCTCCTGAATATTTTTCTGTGCACTGTGCTCTGTGCTCTGTGCTCTGTGCTCTGGGCTCTGTGCTCTGGCTCTGTGGTCTGCGATCTGTGCTGTGGGCTCTGGGCTCTGGGCTCTGGCTGTGGACACAGTCTCTGACTCTGTGTCCGGACTCCATGTTCTGTGCACTGTGCTCTGGTTCTTTGCTGGGTACTCTGTGCTCTGCACTCTGTGCTCTGTGCTCTATGCTATGGTCTCTGGTCTCTGAGCCCTGTGCTCTGTGTTTTGTATCTGATCACTGGACTATGGACTCTGGGCTCTGAGCACACAGCACAGAGAACATAGCTCAAAGCCCTGGGCACATAGCCCAGAACCCATAGACCAGTAGGGTCTCTGGGTCTTGGAAGAATACAGAGCACAGAGCGCAGACTTATAGACCAGAGCTCAGAGCCAGAGCCAGAGCACAGAGCTCAGAGACCAGAGACCACAGAACAGAGCACAGAGTCCGGAGTACAGATCGCAGAGCACAGAGTCACAGCAGAGTGACCAGAGACCAGAGCAGAGAGCACAGAGCACAAAGCACAGAAAACAGAGTAGGAACTCAGAGCCAGAGTCCAGAGCACTGAGTTCAGAACACAGAGCACAGACACAGATCCAGGACCCAGAGAACAGAGACGGAGTCAGATCCCAAACCCAGAGTATTGAGAGAGATACTAGAGTCAGAGCCCAGTGCGTAGAGCACAGAGCACAGAATGCAGAACACAGAGTGCAGAGCATAGAGACCAGAGCACAGAGCAGAGAGACCAGAGCACCAAGCACAGAACCAAGAACTCAGATCCAGGGTACAGATCCAGAGTACAGAGACAGAGCACAGAGCCGAGAACACAGAACACAGAGCCCAGAGCACAGATTGCATAGCACATAGCAGAAATCTCATAACCCATAGCAAAGAGCCCAGAGCAGAGCACACAGAAAAATGCACAAATCAGTGAATTCAGAACCCAGAGCACAGAGCCAGAGCCCAGAGCACAGAGCCCAGAGCACAGAACCAGAGCCCAGAGCCCAGAGCTCAGACCACAGAGTTAGAGTCCAGATCCCAGAGCACACAGCACAGGGCACATAGCAAAGCGTTCAAAGACCACAGCACAGAAGCCAGAGCACATAGCCCAGAGCCCAGGGAGAGCCACAGCACAGAGCTCAGAGACAAGAGACCATAGCACAGAGCACAGAGTACAGAGCGCAGAGTCAGAGCCTAGAGCTCAGTGTGCAGAGCACAGTGTACAGACCATGGAACTAGAAACCAGAGCACTGAGTGCAGAGCACAGAGCACAGAGCCCAGAGTACAGAGCACATAGCACAGGTCACAGAGACAACAGCAGAGTCAAAACACAGAGCACAGAACCCAGTCACCAGAGCTCAGAGACAGTGTACAGAGCACAGAACTCAGAGACCAGAGACCTTAGCACAGAGCCCACATCCCAGAGACCAGAGCACAGATTCCCGAGCACATATCCCAGAGCATAAATTTAGGCTACAGAGACAGAACAGAAAGCCCACATCCCAAGCTCACAGCACAGAGCACAGAGAACAGAGACAGAGCCCAGAGCCATATCCTAGAGCATGGAATGAAGAACAGAGAGTACAGAGCACATTTTCAGTTCCCAGAGAACAGAGACAGAGTTCAGATCCCAGACCCAGCGTATTGAGACAAAGCATAGAGTGATAGCCCGGGACACACAGCCCAGATCCAGAACCCAGAGCACCGGGCCACAACACAGAGTGCAGAGCACAGAGCATAGAGCACAGAATGCAGAACACAGAGACCAGAGTACGGAGCACGGAGCACAGAGACCAGAGCAAAGAGCCATTGCCAAAGTATAGAGACAGCACAGAACACGGTGACCAGAACACAGAACACAGAGCACAGAGCCCAGAGAACACAACCCAGTGCACAGAACAGAAAGCACAGAGACCACAACACAGATCCCAGAGCACAGAGCACAGAGCCCACAGACCAGAGAACATAGACAGAGCACAGAGATCAGAAACCAAAATCCATAGTACAGATCACAGAGCACAGAGCACAGAGCACAGAGCACAGATCCTGAAACCAGAGCCAGAGCCCAGAGCACACAGGCAGAGCACAGAGCCCAGAACACAAAGCAGAGAGCACAAAGCACAGTGTAGGATCACAGAACCAGAGCCCAGAGTTCAGATTGCAGAACACAGGGCAGAGAGCACAGAGGCAGAGCACAGAGCACAATGCACAAAGCACAGAGCACAGAGTGCAGAGCCAGAAACCAGAATGCAAAGTGAAGACCACACAGCATAGAGCACAGAGTTAGAGCCCAGTGTAGAGAGCACTGAGCCCAGACACAGAGTCAGAGACATTACCCAGATCCAGAGCCCAGAATCAGAACACAGAGCACAGAGCCCAGAGTCCAGAGCACAGAATTCAGAGCAAGACCAGAACCCAGAGCCCATAGTACAGAGCACAGAGCACAGAGTAAAGAGCACAGACAACAGAGAACTGAGCACAAACCAGAGCACAGAGGACAGAGCCAAGAGCACAAAGCCAGAGCACTGTGCTCTAGTCCTGGACTCTGGCTCTGTGCTCTGCACTCTGGGTTCTGGACTCTGTGCCCTATCTCTGTACTCTGGCTCTGGCTCAGAGCTCTGGGCTGTGGGCTAAGTATTCTGTGTTCTCTGCTCTGAGCTCTGTACACTATGCTCTGTGCTCTGTCTCTGTACTCTGAGCTCTGGGCAATGAGCTCTTGTCTCTGTGCTCTGTGCTCTGTGCACTGTGTTCTGTGCTCTGGGCTCTAGGCACTGAGCTAGCTCCCTTCTCTGGTCTCTGGTCATTGTGCTCTGTGCTCTGTGCTCTGGGATATAGGCACTGAGCTCCTTTCTCTGGTCTCTGGTCATTGTGCTCTGTACTCTCTGCTCTGGGCTCTGTGCTCTGCACTCTCTTCTCTTGCCTCTGGCTCTGTGCTCTCGGCTCTGTGCTCTGGGCTCTGGCCACTTTAATCTGTGGTCTTGGCTCTGGGCACTGTGTTCTGTGCTCTGTTCTCCATCTCTACTCTGGCACTGTACTCTGGATCTGTGCTGTGGGCTCTGTGCTGTGTACTTTGGTCTGTGGTCATTGTGCTCTGCTTTCTGAACTCTGTACTCTGTGCTCTGAGCTGTGGGCTCTGTGCTCTGGCTCTGTGCTCTGTGCTCTGTGCTCTGGACTCTGGCTTTCTGATCTGGCTCTGTGCTCTGTACTGTGCACTCTGGGATCTGGATCAGTTCTCTGCTCTGTGCTCTGTGCTCTTTGCTCTGCCCTCAGCACTCTGGGCTCTGACTCTGTGCTCTGGCTATTTGTTCTTGCTCTGTGTTCTGCACTCTGCACTCTGGGCTCTGAATCATTGTTCTGGGATCTGTGCTTTGGCTGTGTACTCTTGCTCTTTGCTCTGTGCTCTGGTGTGTGCTCTGAATCTGTGCTTTGAATTCTAGGCTCTGGTCTCTGTGTTCTTTTTCTCTACTCTGGATCTGGGCTCTGAGCTCTGGACTCTGTGCTCTGTGCTCTGTGCTCTGTGCTTTGGTCTCTGTGCTCTTTGCTCTGCTCTCTGTGCTTTCAACTCTCTCCCTCTGCTCTGGGTTCTGTGCTCTGGGCTCTCTGTTCTTGTCTCTGGGCTCTGAGTTCTGTGCTCTGGGCTCTGTGCTCGGGGCTCTGTGGTCTGGACTCTGCTCTATGTGCTGTACTCTGGTCTCTGTGCTCTCTACTCTGGGCTCTGGGCTCTGTGTTTTGTCTCTCTACTCTGGGTCTGGCCTCTGGGTTCTGGCCTCTGGGTTCTGGGCTCTGTGCTGTGTTCTCTGTGCTCTGGTCTCTGGTCTCTATGCTCTGTGCTTTGTACTCCTTACTCTGAACTCTGTGTTTTGTCTCTGAACTCTGGGTCTGTACTCTGGGCTCAGACTTTGTTCTCCACCTCTGTGAACTTTGCTCTGGTCTCTGTGCTCTGTGTTGTGTGGTCTGTGCTCTGGTTTCTGGTCTCTGGTCTCTGTGCTCTGTACTGTGGGCAGGTTAGAATACCATAGGTAAACATGCTTTGTGATGCAGGAGGAAAGGCACCAAACTTCAAGGCTGAATACTCTGCAAAGAAGAGTAAGGATTTTGTGGGGGGGCAGAAAAGCACAAGTTTTTTGGTGCTGGACACTAACTTTAGTGAAGGGACACTAACAAAATGGGTTTCTTGAAGGTTTATGTCCAAATTCCAGGATATTTCTTCAACTTCAACATACTGTACAGTTAGAGGAGGTAGTCAGTGCCAGATCATTCTGTGAGCATCCATCATGACTGACCTTAAATCTGCTCGAAAGGAAATCAATACCCTTGACAATTCCTTGCTCCTTCCTATTGCACGGAAGAACAGCTGATGACAAATATGCTGATTTTTAGTTTTTTCAGCACAAGGCCTCTGAGGAATAGCTTTCATTACACCACACCCTCTACTCCATTGACCTTCAATGAAAATGACCTCACTGTGGGACATGAAGCACTGATGTATGGCTCTCGAGATCAAGAGTGCACCACAATCAATATCAGACATTTAGTCAAATCTTCAGGCTCAATAAAAAATACCCAAAATGGGCAAAACATGATATCCAAGAGGACATGTTAAAGAGCAGCCCAAAGCGTAATAGGCCTAAGTGAGCAGAAAGAGTATATCCTCATGCATTTTCAGATTTTAGCATCCTTTTTATTTCTTGGACTGGCTGTATCCACCACCAATATACCACGTACCTCATGTCTCTGCTTTCCTTCATTCAATTTGACTTCTTTCATAGAGGGTTTCTTGAGTCTCTCTTGTCCCTGAAAAGCACAATCCGCTCAGTCACAAAAGAGTAGTGCACATGAGAACAACATATCCTTCATCCAATTGTACATTGCATCTCCTCAGTACATCCATCCAATTTAACAACAGTCGAAAAAAGGACTTTATTCCTCTGGACACTGGACATCCAGTGAAATTGGGAGACTTGGTTGCAAATTCCCCCAGTACCTGTGGAATGCTCTCAGTAGGAGTGAACGCGTATGCGTGTCCGAATTATCCAATTTGACTTCAAGACATTTGCAGCCCAATGCCAAGGAAAACTGAGTGAGAAAAGCCTGGGCCAAAGCGGCTCTCTTTGTTCCTCACCTCCTGCATTTCCCGATGCCATGGATGTGCACATGGAAAGTGCTGAGCTGTGCAATTCCACTTCAGTTGCACAGAGGCTGGAATTTGCCCAAGAAGCCGGGTATTTTCCAAAGACTCGTGCAGTTGTCATTTGGAAGATACTGCCATTTGCAACATGGGGAGCAACTTCTTCAAGAACCTGCAGATGATACAACCCAAAGAGCATACTCATGAGTTTGAGCCAAGCAATGTGTTCCTGTGAGTGGTCTCAGGTCAAGGAACATCTCATGGTAGGAAATGCTGGTGTCCATGAAAGTACTGCTACATCTAAGGTTAGATTCATGCTGAAAGTCTGATTGGAAATGGCTTTCGTGTCCACCTGGTTCTTTCTCAAGTGTGCTGATTCAGTAGGTGTAAAGAGAGAAAAATGGATGAGAGGTGATGGTTGGCATATTCAAAAGAGTTCTTGAGTCCCTGCATTGTCTGAAGGTCTGGGGATTTGAAGCATGGTCCTTCTGCAGGTTAGCTGAGCACTCTCCAAGAGGAGCTATCTCCTAACATTTGCAGGGGACCATTTTATATATGGTATAGATCCCCAACTGGTCTGAATCTGTCAAATTCTCAGCAGAAAACTTAACTCCATATGAATACAACAAGTTCCTAAGGAGCTCTTCATCTTCCTTATCACAACAATCCTGCAAGGAATATTTGGTGCACATCAAGATGGAAATCTAGATGTGAGGCATGAGGGAAAAATTTATCCCTGTCTATTGATGCAGGAGAAGGGTTGTAGCTGATCACTGAGCAGAAAAATGTATCAGTGAGCATGGAGCCTGGGGACAGCAGGAGGAGAGGCAGGCCTATGTGGGAATGAGAGTATGCTCAGGTTGTTTTTATCAAGGGAGAGTTCTGGGATCATTCCACCTCAATCCCTAGACCTTCATCTCACAATTTGCTGATTCCTTCCTCAGTCCTGTTTTTCTCCCTGGCATTTTCCTTGGACAATTTCCACCCAGGAGATACCTGTGCCAAATGCACAAACTGGTAGAGGTGCTGAATCTGGAATTCCATCTCATTTATGGGTGAGGTACAGGAAATTGTTTTTCCTGGGCAAAGCTTTTTCTCTAAATGACGGAATGCCTCAGAAACACAGCCAGACCATGAGAGTAAATTTACACAGTTAAGGGGAATTTTGATTGCTCTCGGGATCTGGGGTCCAAGGACTGATATATGGTGGCAGGAATAAAAAAAAGCAAAAAAAAAAAACAAAAACAAAAACAAAAACAAAAAATTTCCTCATTCAATGTTCAGTGCCAGTAGATACTTTTGCTGCTCTTTCTCTCAAGATTCAATGGAGGGAGATAACAGACTCAATGTCATATCCGTGAACTCTCAGTCCTTCAAATGCGATCAGTTCCTCTCTGAAAATGGACTCATTTTGGTTTCCAGTGCTCCCGTGTCATGAGAGCTAAAGATGGGAGAGTGACTGTGTTCTCAGTGGAATGGGCAGGTTTCAGACATGACATGTGTAAAGGGAACAGGGGTTCTAGGCTCTGGTCGGAGCATGCATTTTCTCTCTCCCCAGAAGTTTTCCAATTTTGAGGCAATCTGGATATTGAGGAGTGGCTTCTGTGACCTTGTGCCTGCACTTCAGACATTGCTTGAAGTTATAGAGGGGAATCACTGAGAAAGCAGTGGCTTCACAGTTCCCATGGGAACCAGAGAGGCTTCTGATTCTGGCTGCTTCAGACCGCCATTGAAAAGGAGCACCAGCACCTTGGTGATGGTAAGAGGAAAGAGGAAGGGAGATAGGGTCAGGGGCCCGATTTTTCAATAAATGGGATTCTATCTTCTTGGCCAACTTTACGTGTAACTATGGGGTGTACAGGGGGGCAGCAGATCAGCCATGGATCTTTCCAGGTCCAGAAAGGACAGGGAACCCGATGAACAATGACAGATCAAACTACCCTCCAGTACTGCGAGGTGGCGCTGTTCTGGTTTGGCAGCACCAGTCACCATGACAACCCGGTCACCTAGATCATGCTGTGCACAGTGAGCCTCCATGAGGACTGGGGACAAGACAAGGATGGGAATTGCATGAGGACACTTGGGTCACCCACTTACCACCAGTCCCATCGGCATTCTCCTCTAAAACCACCACTCCAGGCCTCGGAATACACAGGGATTTGGCCGAGTTAGGAAACTCACCTAGGGCCCTAACAGGCACGAGGCATGTTCGCTGATGACAGCTGAGGGAAGGGGAGCGTGCATCACAACTCCATGCATTAGGTACTCCTTGAATTGGGAAACGTCACAGCCAGTCCTGTCCTTTGCCCCTCCTATCTGTGATGGCCCAAACAGGAGATAGCTGCAACCTGGGGAGTTGTTCTTACAAGTGGAGGTTACTGGCTGCTGTGATGGCTCACAGGGAGATCAGGGAGTCATTCCCTGAGTACGTTGAAAGGAGGACAGGAGGAAACTTCCAGGCAAGGAGAGATGTACTGTGATCTCTCCACCTGCCAGGGAACAACCACATTGGATACTGCCTTACAACTGGGCTGCACTCACAATTTGACATAGGTGACTTTTCCAGAGGAATTTCAACTCAACTTCAGATGCTGAAATACCTAGTAAATGACTCTCACCTAATGATTTATTCCATTGACAGGATGAGTGCCTCTGTGCCACCAGACCCTCTGAGTTTGGCCAAGTGTCCTATTACCAGGCTCTGTAAGATGTAGAGCACAAGCCAGTGGAAGAAGCGAGAACCTTCTCTTGGAATGCTGAACACATTTTCACCGGTTAGAATATCATAGGTGAATATGGATCATGCTGCAAGAGGAATGGCACAAAGCATCAAGGCTGAATACACTGCAAGGAATAGTATCCTTTTGGGGGGGCCTAAAAAGCAGAAGTTTGTTGGTGCTGAAAACAAATTTTAGTGAAGGGACACTACAAAATGAGTTTGTTGGAGTTCTATGTCCAAATTCCAGGACATTTGTTCAGCTTCAACATACTGTACAGGATGAGGTGGTACTCAGTGCCAAATCATTCTGTGAGCACCCATTGTGCCTGACCCTAATTCCTCTTGGAAGTATATCAATGCCCTTGCCAATTCCTTGCTCTATCCTATTACATGGAAGAACAGCTGATGATAAATATGCTGATTTTTAGTTTTTTCAGCACAAGGCCACTGAGGAAAAGCTGTCCTTAAACCACGCCCTCTACTTCACTGACCTTCAATGGAAACGACCTCAATGTGGGACATGCAGCACTGATGCGTGGTTCGTGAAATCAAGAGTGCACCACAATCAATATCAGACATTTAGTCTAAATCATCGGGCTCAATAACAAACGTGAATACCCAAAATGGGCAAAACTTGATTTCCAAGAGAGCATGTTAAAGAACAGTCAAAAGGGTGATTGGCCTTAGTGAGAAGGAAGAGTGTATCCTCATGCATTTTTCAACTTAGCATCATTCTATTTCTTGGACTGTCTTTATCCACCTCAAAAATGCCACGTATCTCATGTCTCTGCTTTCCTTCTTTCAGTTTGACTTCTTTCATAGATGGTTTCTTGAGTCTATCTTGACACTGCAAAGCACAATCCACTCAGTCCCAAAACCATGATGCACATGAGAACAACATAACCTTCACCCAATTCTACATTGCATCTCTTCAGTACCTCCATCCAATTTTACAACAGCATAAAAAAGGACTTTATTCTTCTGGACACTGGACATCCAATGAAACTGGGAGACTAGGTTGCAAATTCCCCCAGTTCCTCCTGAATTCTCCCAGCAGGAGCTAACCTGAAGGCATCCCTGAATTTCCAATTTGACTTCAAGATATTTGCAGCCATATGCCAAGGAGAACTGAGTGAGAAAAGTCAGAGCCAAGGGAGGCTCTCTTTGTTCCTCACCTCTTGCTTTTTCAGATACCATGGAGGTGCACATGGAAAGTGCTGAGCTGTGCAAGTGCACTTCATTTGCACAGTGGATGGAGTTTGCTCAAGAAGCCGGGAATTTGCCAAAGACTCGTGCAGTTGTCATTTGGAAGATACTGCCATTTGCAACCTGGTGAGCATTGTCTTCATCAAGAAGTTGCTGATGATATAACCTAAAGAGCATACTCATGAGTTTGAACTAACCAGTGAGTTCCTGAGAGTTGACTCATGTCAAGGAACATCTGGTAAGAAATGTTGGTGTCCGTGAAAGTATTGCTACATCTAAGGTTAGCTTCATGCTGAAAGTTTGATTGGAAACTGCTTTTGTGTCCACCTGGTTCTTTTTCAAGTGTGCCGATTCAGTTGGTGTAAAGAGGGAAAAAATGATGAGAGGTGATGGTTGGCATTTTCAAAAGAGTTCTTGTATCCCCACTTTGTCTGAGGGTCTGGGGATTCAAAGCATGGTCCTTCCACAGGTTAGCTGAGCACTCTCCAAGAGGAGCTGTCTCCTAACCTTTGCAGGGTACATTTTGATGTAGGGTGCAGATCCCTGACTGGTCTGAATCTGTCAAATTCTCTGCAGAAAACTTAACTCCGTATGAATACAACAAGTTCCTAAGGAGCTCTTCATCTTCCTTATCACAACAATCCTGCAAGAAATATTTGGTTCATATCAAGATGGAAATCTAGATGTGAGGCATGAGGGAAAAATTTATTCCTGTGTATTGATGCAGGAGAAGGGTTGTAGCTGATCATTGAGCAGAAAAATGTATCAGTGAACATGGAGCCAGGGGACAGCAGGAGGAGAGGCAGGCCTATGTGGGAATCAGATTATGCTCAGGTTGTTTTTATCAAGGGAGAGTTCTGGGATCATTCCCACCTCCATCCCTAGACCTTCATCTCACAATTTGCTGATTCCTTCCTCAGTCCTGTTTTTCTCCCCGGCATTTTTCTTGGACAATTTCCACCCAGGAGATATCTGTGCCAAATGCACAAACTGGTAGAGGTGCTGAATCTGGAATTCCATCTCATTTATGGGTGAGGTACAGGAAATTGTTTTTCCTGGGCAAAGCTTTTTCTCTAAATGACAGAATGCCTCATAAACACAGCCGGACCATGAGAGTAAATTTACACAGTTAAGGGGAAGTTTGATTGCTCTCGGGATCTGGGGTCCAAGGACTGATATATGGTGGCAGGAATAACAAAAAGCAAAAAAAAAAACAAAAAACAAAAAACAAAAAAAAACTTTCTCATCCAATGTTCCCTGCTGCTATATTCTTTTGCTACTCTTTCTCTCAAGATTCAATGGAGTGAGATAAGTGGCTGAATGTTATATCCGTGAACTCTCAGTCCTTCAACTACAATCTGTTCCTCTCTGAAAACGGACTCATTTTGGTTCCAGTGCTCCCAGTACTGAGAGCAAAAGACGAGAGAGTGACTGTATTCTAAGTGGAAGGGGCAGGTTTCAGGCATGATGGGTGTAAAGGGAATGGAGCTTCCAGGCTCCGGTCAGAGCATGCACTTTCTCTCTACCCAGAGGTTTTCTCTGAATTTCAGGCCACCTGGCTATTGAGGAGTGGCATCTGTGACCTCATGCCTGCACTTCAGACAGCACTTGAAGTCATAGATGTGCAGTCAGAGAAGGCAGTATTGTCACAGTTCCCATAGCAACCAGAGAGACTTCTGCTTCTGGCTGCTTCAGAACACCATTGAAAAGAAGCACCAGCTCCGCAGTGATGGTAAGGGGAAAGAGGAAGGGAGAGAGTGCCAGTGGCCTGATCTTTCAAGAAATGAGATTCTATCTTCTTGGCAAACTTGAGGTGTAGCTATGGAGTGTGTGTGGGCCAGCACATCAGCCGTGGATCTTTCCAGGTCCAGAAGACAGAGCACCCGATGAAAACTGAAAGATCAACTACTCTCCAGTTTTGTGAGGTGTCGCTGTTCTGGTTTGGCAGCACCAGTCACCATGACAGTCCATGCACCTAGATCATGCTGTGGGCAGTGAGCCTCCACGAGGACTGGGGACCAGACAAGGATGGGGGTCTGCATGAGGACACGTGGGTCACCTGCTTAGCATCAGCCCCATTGGCATTCTCCTCTGAAACCACGACTTCAGGCCTCGGAATACACAGGATTTGGCCGAGTAAGGAAACTCACCTAGCGCCCTAGCAGGCACGAGGCATATTCGCTGATGACAACTGAGGGAAGGGGAGCATGCATCACAGCTCCATGCATTAGGTGCTCCTGGAATTGGGAAACATCACAGTCTGCTCCTTTGCCCCTCCTTTTCTTGATTGCCCTAACAGGAGACAGCTGCAACCTGGGGAATTGTTCTTACAAGTGGAGGTTACTGGCTGCTGTGATGGCTCACAGGGAAATCAGGGAGTCATTCCCTCAGTACGTTGGAAAGAGGACAGGAGGAAAATGCCAGGCAAGGAGAGATGGACTGTGATCTCTCCACCTGCCAGGAACAACCACATTGAATACTGCTTTACAACTGGGCTGCACTCACAACTTGACATAGGTGACCTTTCCAGAGGAATTTCAACTCACCTTCAGATGCTGAAATACCTAGCCCATGACTCTTCACCCAACGATTCATTCCATTGACAGGATGAGTGCCTCTGTGCCACCAGGCCCTCTGAGAATTGGCCAAGTGTCCTATTACCAGGCCCTGTAAGATGCAGAGCACAAGCCAGTGGAAGAAGCGAGAGCCTTCTCTTGGAATGCTGAACACACTTTTTCAGGTTAGAATATCATAGGTGAATATGCATCATGCTGCAAGAGGAATGGCACAAAACATCAGGGCTGAATACTCTGCAAGGAAGGGTACAGACCATTTGGGGTGGCCTAAAAAGCAGAAGTTTGTTGGTGCTGAAAACAAATTTTAGTGAAGGGACACTACAAAATGAGTTTGTTGGAGTTCTATGTCCAAATTCCAGGACATTTGTTCAGCTTCAACATACTGTACAGGAGGAGGAGGTACTCTGTGCCAGATCATTCTGTGAGCACCCATCGTGACTGACCATATTTCCACTTGGAAGGACATCAATGCCCTTGCCAATTCCTTGCTCTTTTGTATTGCATGAAAGGTCATCTGATGATAAATATGCTGATTTTTAGTTTTTTCAGCACAAGGCCACTGAGGAAACGCTTTCTTTAAACCACACCTTCTACTCCACTGACCTTCAATGGAAACGACCTCACTGTGGGACATGAAGCACTGATGCATGGCTCTAAAGATCAAGAGTGCACCCCAATCAATATCAGACATTTAGTCTAAATCATCGGGCTCAATAACAAACATGAATACCCAAAATGGGCAAAACTTTATTTTAACAAGAGAACATGTTAAAGAGCAGTCAAAAGAGTGATTGGCCTTAGTGAGAAGGAAGAGTGTATCCTCATGCATTTTCCGACTTTAGCATCATTCTGTTTCTTGGACAGTCTTTTTCCACCTTGAAAATGCCACGTATCTCATGTCTCTGCTTTCCTTCTTTCAGTTTGACTTCTTTCATAGATTGTTTCTTGAGTCTATCTTGACACTGCAAAGCACAATCCGCTCAGTCCCAAAACCATGGTAAACATGAGAACAACATAACCTTCACCCAATTCTACATTGCATCTCTTCAGTACCTCCATCCAATTTTACAACAGCATAAAAAAGGACTTTATTCTTCTGGACACTGCACATCCAATGAAACTGGGAGACTAGGTTGCAAATTCCCCTAGTTCCTCCTGAATGCTCTCAGCAGGAGCTAACCTGAAGGCATCCCTGAATCTCCAATTTGACTTCAAGACATTTGCAGCAGAATGCAAAGGAAAACTGAGTGAGAAAAGACAGGACCAATGGCGGCTCTCTTTGTTCCTCACCTCCTGCTTTTCCAGATGCCATGGATGTGCACATGGAAAGTGCTGAGCTGTACAAGTGCACTTCAGTTGCACAGTGGCTGGAATTAGCCCAAGAAGCCAGGAATTTGGAAAAGACTCATGCAGTTGTGATTTGGAAGATACTGCCATTGGTAACCTGGTGAGCATCATCTTCTTCAAGAAGTTGCTGATGATATAACCTAAAGAGCATACTCATGAGTTTGAGCTAACCAATGAGTTCCTGAGAGTTGACTCATGTCAAGGAACATCTGATAAGAAATTCTGGTGTCCGTGAAAGTACTGCTACATCTACAGTTAACTTCATGCTGAAAGTCCGATTGGAAATGGCTTTTGTGTCCACCTGGTTCTTTTTCAAGTGTGCCAATTCTTTAGGTGAAAAGTGGGAAAAAAAGAAGAGAGGTGATGGTTGGTATATTCAAAAGAGTTCTTGTGTCCCAGCTTTGTCTGAGGGTCTAGGGATTCAAAGCATGGTCCTTCCACAGGTTAGCTGAGCACTCTCCAAGAGGAGCTATCTCCTATCCTTTGCAGGGTATCCTTTGATGTATGGTATAGATCCCCCACTGTTCTGAATTTGTCAAATTCTCTGCAGAAATCTTAGCTCCATATGAATACAACAGTTCCTAAAGACCTCTACATCTTCCTTATCACACAAATCCTGCAAGGAATATTTGGTACATGTCAAGATGGAAATCTAGATATGAGACATGAGGGAAAAACTTTATCCCTGTCTATTGAAGCAGGAGAATGGTTGTAGCTGATCACTGAACAGAAAAATGTATCAGTAAGCATGAAGCCAGGGGACAGCAGGAGGAGAGGCAGGCCTATGTGGGAATCAGAATATGCTCAGGTAGTTTTTATCAAGGGAGAGTTCTGGGATCATTCCCACCTCCATCCCTAGACCTTCATCTCACAATTTGCTGATTCCTTCTTCAGTCCTGTTTTTCTTCCTGGCATTTTCCTTGGACAATTTCTACCCAGTTGATATCTGGACCAAATGCACAAACATGTAGAAGTGCTAAAACTGAAATTCCATCTCATTTATGGGTGAGGTACAGGAAATTGTTTTTCCTGGGCAAAGCTTTTTCCCTAAATGAGGGAATGCCTCAGAACACAGCCAGTCCTTGGCAGTAAATTTACACAGATAAGGGGAAGTGTTGATTACTCTGAGGTTCTGAGGTCCAAGGACTGATATATCATGACAGGAATAACAAAAAGCAAAAACAAAAACTTCCTCATCCAACGTCCCCTGCCGCTAGATACTTTTGCTGCTCTTTCTCTGAAGATTCAATGGAGTGAGATAAGTGGCTGAATGTCATATCCGTGAACTCTCAGTGTTTCCAGGGCAATCTGTTCCTTTCTGAAAACAGACTCATTTTGGATTCCAGTGCTCCCATGTCATGAGAGCAAAAGATGGGAGAGTGACTGTATTCTAAGTGGAAGGGAGGTTTCGGGCATGACGGGTGTAAAGGGAATAGAGGTTCCAGACTCTGGTCGGAGCACGCACTTTCTCTCTCCCCAGAGGTTTTCTCCAATTTTTAGGCCACCTGGCTATTGAGGAGTGGCACCTGTGACCTCATGCTTGCACTTCACACAGCGCCTGAATTTATAGAGGGGCTGTTTCAGAAGGCGGTGGTGTCACAGTTCCCATGGCAATGAGAGAGGCTTCTGGATCTGGCTGCTTCAGGCTGCCATTGAAAAGAAGTGCCAGCTCTGTGGTGATGGTAAGAGGATAGAGGAATGGAGAGAGGGCCAGGGGCCCAATCTTTCAGAAATGGGATTCTATCTTCTTGGCCATCTTGAGGTGTAGCTGTGGGGTGTGCGTTGGGCAGCAGATCAGTTGTGGATATTTCCAGGTACAGAAAGGACAGGGCACCTGCTGATAACTGACAGATCAAACTACCCTCCAGTCCTGTGAGGTGGCACTGTTCTGGTTTGGCCGCACTGGGCACCATGACAGCCAGGTCACCTAGATCCTGCTGTGGGCAGTGAGCCTCCCCGAGGTCTGGGGCCAGACAAGGATGGGGGAATGCATGAGGACACATGGGTCACTAGCTTACACCAGCCCCTTTACATTGACCTCTAAAACCACTCCTCCAGGCCTGGGAATACACAGGATTTGGCAGAGTTCAGAAACTCACCCAGGACCCTAGCAGGCACAAGGCATGTTGGCTGATGACAGCTCAGGTCAGGGGAGCATGCCTTTCAACTCCATGCCTTATGTGTTCCTTGAATTGGGAAACTTCACAGTCTGCTCATTTGCCCCTCCTTTCTATGATTGTCTTAACAGGAGGTAGCTGCAACCTGGGGAGTTGGTCTTACAATTGGAGGTTACTGGCTACTCTGATGGCTCATTCACTCTGTATGTTGAAAGGAGGTCAGGAGGAAACTGCCAGACAAGGAGAGATGTAGTGTGATCACTCCACCTGCCAGTGGCAACCACCTTTGTTATTGCATTAATACTGGGCTGCACTCACAATTTGACCTCAGTGACTTTTCCAGAGGAATTTCTACTCATCTTCAGATGCTGAAATGCCTGGCCAATGTCTGTTCACCCAAGAGTTCATTCCCTTGACCAGATGAGTGCCACTGTGGCACCAGGCCCTCTGAGAATTGGCTGAGTGTCCTATTACCAGGCCTAGTAATTTGCAAAATACAAGCCAGTGGATGTAGCAAGAGCCTTCTCTTAGCATGGTGAACACTTTTTCACAGGTTAGAATACCATAAGTGAATATGCATCATGCTACAAGAGGAATGGCTCAAAACTTCAAGGCTGAATACTCTGCAAGGAAGAGTAAGGATATTTTGGGGGTGCCAGAAAATCAGAAGCTTTTCAATGCTGAAAACAAACTTTAGTGTAGGGACGCTAACAAAATGGGTTTGTTGAAGGTGTATGTCCAAATTCCAGGACATTTGTTCAGCTTCAACATACTGTACAGTTAGAGGAGTTACTCAGTGCCAGATCATTCTGTGAGCACCCCTCGTGACTGACCCTTATTCCACTTGGGAGGACATCAATGCCCTTTCAATTCCTTGCTCTTTCCTATTGCATGGAAGAACAGCTGATGGTAAGTATGTTGATTTTTAGTTTTTTCAGCACAAGGATGCTTAGGAAAAGCTTTCTTTAAACCACACCCGCTACTCCATTGACCTTCAATGAAAACAACCTCACTGTGGGACATGCAGCACTGATGCATGCCTCTCGAGATCAAGAGTGCACCTTAATCAATATCAGACATTTAGTCTAAATCATCAGGCTCAATAACAAACATGAATACCCAAAATGGGCTAAACTTGATATCCAAGAGGACATGTTAAGGAACAGCCAAATGTGTGATAGGCCTTTGTGAGAAGGAAGTGTGTATACTCATGCATTCTCAGATTTTAGCATCATATAATTTCTTGAACTGTCTTTATCCACCACCAATATGCCACGTACCTACTGTCTCTGCTTTCCTTCTTGCATTTTGACTTCTTTCTTAGAGGGTTTTTTCAGTCTTTCTTGACCCTTCAATGCACAATCTGCTCAGTCCCAAAACTGTGGTGTACATGAGAACAATATATCCTTCACCCAATTCTACATTGCATCTCTTCAGTACCTCCATCCAATTTAACAACAGTTTAAAAAAGGACATTATTCCTCTGGACACTGGACATCCTGTGAAACTGAGAGACTAGGTTGTAATTCTCCCAGTTCCTCCTGAAGTCTCTCAGCAGGAGCTAACCCCTATGCATCCCCGAGTCATACAATGTGACTTCAAGATATTTGCAGCCCAATGCCAAGGAAAACTGAGTGAGAAAAGACAGGACCAAGGGCTGCTCTCTTTGCTCCTCACCTCTTGCTTTTTCAGATGCTGTGGAGGTGCACATAGAAAGTGCTGAGCTGTGCAAGTCTACTTCAATTGCACAGTGACTGGAGTTTGCCCAAGAAGCCAGGTAATTGCCAAAGACTTGTGCAGTTGCCATTTGGAAGATCCTGCCATTTGCAACCTGGTGAGCATCATCTTCTTCAAGAAGTTGCTGATGATATAGCCTAAAGTTCAAACTCATGAGTTTGAGCTAAGCAATGAGTTCCTGTGGGTTCACTCATATCAAGGAACGTGTCCTCATAAGAAATTCTGATACCGAGAAAGCACTGTTACCTCTAAGCACAGCTCCCTTCTGAAAGTCTAATTGGAAAAGACTTTTGTGTCCTACTGGTTCTTTTTCAAGTGTGCCAATTCAGTTGTTGGAAAGAGGGAAAAAATAATGAGAGTGGATGGTTGGCATATTCAAAAGAGTTTTTAGGCCCCACCCCATCTTAGGTTCCAGGGATTCAAACCGTGGTATTTCTGCATGCTAGTTTTGCACTCTCCCACAGGAGCTATCTCTTCATCTTTGCAGGGGACTGTTGTTACACCGATAGATCCCCTACTGGTCTGAATCTGTCAAATTCTCTGCAGAAATCCTCGCTCCATATGAACCCAACAAGTTCCTAAAGAGTACTTCAATCTTCCTTTTCCCAACCATCCTACAAGGAACATATAGTGCAAATCAAGACTGAAATCTTGATGTCTGACATAGGGGAACACTTTTATCCTTGTCTGTTGAAGGAGGAAAAGTGTTGTAGCTGATCACTGAGCAGAAAAATATATCAGTGAGCATGGAGGCCATGGGTTAGCAGGAGGAGATGGAGGCCTATGTGGGAATCAGTATATGGTCAGGTTTTTTTCTTTTTATCAAGGGAGACTTCTGGGTTCATTCCCACCTGGATCCCTAGCCATTCAAATCACATTCTGCTGATTCCTGCCTCAGTGCTGTTTTTCTTCCTGGCATTTTCCTTGGACAATTTCTAACCAGGTGATACCTGGGCAAAATGCACAAGAGAGTAGAGCAGCAGGATCTTGCATACCATTTCATTTATGGATGAGGTAGAGGAAGGTGTTTCTCTTGGGTAAAGTGCCTTTTTCTCTAGATGAGGTAATGCCTCATTAAAAGAGTCATACATTGTCTGTAAATTTACATAGGCAAAGGGAAGTGGTGATTGCTTATGGTTTCTGGTTTCCAAAAACTGATATATGCTGGCAGGAAAAAAAAAAAAATCTTCCTCACCCAATGTCCACCTGCCACTAGTTAGGTATTTCAGCTCTTTCTCTCAAGATTCAATGGAGTGAGATAAGTGGCTGAGTGTCATATCTGGGATCTCTCAGTCTTTCATCTGCAATGCTGTCCTCTCTGAAAATGAACTCAATTTTGGTTTCCACTGCTCCTGTGCTATAGAGCAATAGATGGGAGATTGTATTCTCATTGGAAGGGGTAGGCTTTGGGCATGGCGGGTGTGATGGGCACGGAGGTTCCAGGCTCCAGTAGGAGCATGAACTTTCTCTCTTCCCAGAGGCTTCCTCCAGTCCTTGGGCCACCTGGATGTTGTGTAGTGGCTTCTGTGACCTCGTGACTGCACCACCAACAGCACCTGATGTCACTGAGTGGCAGTATGATAGCGCGGTGGTGTCACAGTTACAGTTGAAACCAGAGATGCTTCTGGTACTGGCTGCTTCAGACCATGATTGAAAAGAAGCGCCAGCTCCGCGGTGATGGTTACAGGAAAGAGGAAGTTAGCAAGGGCCAGGGTTCTGATCTTTCAAGAAATGTGATTCAAACTTCTTGGCTCACTTGAAGTGTAGCTATGGGGTGTTCGGGGTGCAGCAGATCAGCTGTGGATCTTTCTGGGTCCAGATAGGACATGGCACCCAGCTTGAATGAGAGAAATCACACTATCCTCCAGACCTGCTAGGTGGCGCTGTTCTGGTTTAGCTGTACCAGGCATCTTGACAGCCTGATCACCTAGATCCTGCTGTGGGTAGTGAGCCCCCATGAGTACTGGGGGACCAGTCAAGGACTGGGGGCTGCATGAGGACACAGGGTTCACTCAGCTCAGCACAGCCCCATTGACATTTTCCTCTCCTCCACTCCTCCATGTCTGGGAACACATGGGATTTGGCCAAGTGAAGCAACTCACCTAGGTCCCTTGCAGGCACATGGCATGATGAGTGTTCACAGATCAAAGCATGGGTGTGTGCCTCACAGCTCCCTATTTTAGGTGCTCCTTGAATTAGGAAATAAAACAGCCAGTCTTGTCGTTTTCCCCTCCTTTCTGAGATTGCCCTAACAGTAGACAGCTGCAACCATGGTGTGGTCTTCCAAGTGTAGTTGAGTGGCTGTAGTAATGGATCATGAGGAGGCCAGGGAGTCATTTACTAAGCAAGTTGGTAGGATTATAGGAGGAAAATGCCAGGCTAGAAGAGATGTTCAATGCGCACTCCACCTGCCAGGGACAACCACCTTGGATGTTGCCTTACAACTTGGTTGCACTCAGAATTTGTTCTCCCATGATTTTTCCAGATGTCTTTCAACACACCTCCCGAAGCTAAAATACCTATCCAATCTTTGTTCACCCAAGTGTTCATTCCCTTGACTGGGTTTGTGCCTCTCTGGTACAAATTTCTCTGAGAAATTGTCAAGAAACCTGTTAGTAGCCCCTGTAAGATGCAGAGCACAAGCCAGTGGTTGAAACAAATGTCTTCTCTTGTCATGATGAACACATTTTCACAAGGCAGAATACCAAAGGTTAACATGCGTCATGGTGAAAGAGGAATAGCACTAAGCTTCAAGACTATATACTCCAAAAGGAAGAGTAAGGAACTTTTGGGGGACTGAAAAGCAGAAGTGTGTTGGTGCTGAAAACCAACTTTAATGAACATGCACTACAAAATGGGCTTTGTTGAAGGTCTATGTCCAATTCTAGGACATTTCTTCTGCTTCATTATACTGTACAGGTAGAGGAGATAGTCAGTGCCAAATCGTTGTGTGAGCAATCATCTTGACTGACCTAAATTCCCCTTGCAAGGATATCAATGCCCTTGTCAATTCCTGGCTCCTTCCTGTTGCTTGCAAGGGACTGCTGATGATCTGTATGCTGATTTTTAATTTTTTTAGTACAAGACCTCTGAGGACAGGCTTCCTTACACCATACTCCCTACTCCTTTGACCTTCAATGTAAACTACTTCACATTGAGATATGCAGCGTTGAATCATGGGTCTCTAAATCAAGAGAGTTCCTCAGTATCAGAAATTTAGTCAAGACCATTGGGCTCAATAGAAAATGTGAATACCCAAAATGGGCAAATGTTGAAAATCAAAAGAGGACACTTAAAAGAACATCCAAAAGTGTGATAGATCCTAGTGAGCAAAACTAGTGTATCCTCAAGCCTTTTGAAATTTTAGCATCCTTTCTTTTTCTTGGACTGTCAATATCCACCACCAAAACACCACGAGCCTAGTGTCTCTGCTTTCCTTCTTTCAGTGAGACTTCTTTCAATTAGCACTTCTTGTGTCATTCTTGATCCTGTAAGCACAATCCACTCATTCCCAGAACCATGGTGCACATGAGAACATGATATTCTTCACCCAATTTTACACTGTATCTCTTCAGAGACTCCATCCATATTAACAACAGTCTATAAAAGGTAGTCATTCCTCTTGATGCTTGACCTCCTTTGATACTGGAAGACTAGATTGCAAACTCCCCCTGTTCCTCCTGAATGCTATCAGCAGGAACAAACCCATATGCACCTCTAAATCATACAATTTGTCTTTTAGTCATTTGCAACCCAATGCCAAGGAAACTGAGTTAGAAAAGCCAGGGCCAAGGGAGTCTGTCTTTGGTCTTCCTCTCTTGCCTTTTAAGATGACATGGAGGTGCACATGGAAAGTGCTGTGCTGTGCAAGTCCACTTCAGTTAGTTATGATACAATGTCCTGAAGTAATGAAACATTTGTGTAGTTTTGCTAAGATGTTTCATCTTAAATTCTCCATAACAACCATTGTTACTTATATTAGGACACTCCTTCCATGTGGTTTTTACATATCAGAAGATGTCCCAAGTAGTTGAGAAATTTTTCCTGCTATTCTACAGTCTACTGAAAGAAAATGCCCCAGCCACTTAAAAAAAGGAAAAGAAAGGGGCTGGTACTGTAGCTCAGTGGTAGAGCTTTTGTCTCACATGTTTGAGGCACTAGGTTCAATCCTCATTACCACATAAAAATAAATTAATAAACATTAAAAATAAAAAAGAAAAGAAAATTTCCCATTCATAGGTTGTGCTTTACACAAGGATGGTTGTGTGCTTTATTGTCTCCCATAGGACCTAACTTTTTAATGGTGGTCATAATTGATTGGGTTAGGTTAAGGCCTTGTTGCAGAGTCAGCCATTTTGTAGACCTGCAAATGACCTAGGTGATTTGATGATGCCAAAATGGGAGGCTGGTGATCATATCTCAGAAACTTCATATAAGGATCCAAGAGTATCAGTCAGTAATTACTAGGAAGAGGGGAGTAGAAGCTAAGAAGGACTCAGGTATTAAATGGCATTTTCACAAGTTGGAAGAATTGAGACAGAAGTGATGGGGTACTTCCTACTCATCAGGGCTGATGATGCAATCCAGTTTTTATGGTTGTCCAAGATCTTAGAAATCTCCAGTCTCTGATGCCTAACTGCAGCTTTATCGAGTGATACTTGGGAGTCATTCACTAAGATTTCACTTGCATTTTTATCTCTTTCTGTCTTATGTGTTTCTTTCCCTGTCCCTTTCCTGAACAAGGGCCTGTTTCTTGTGACTAATAATGTCCAATCTCCTCTAGGACCTTCTAATTTCTGTATCTATACTGCTAACTCATCTCTCACACACATGCTTCATTTTTATCACCAGTTGTTTTCTGAGTATAGTCACTGAAATGACTTACTCTCATCTCTCCTTTAACATATTCTAAAGAGAACTAATGATCTTTTTTTCTTAATGTTTTGGTGCTGGGGTTCTAACCCAGAACCTTGTGTGTGCTAATGAGCAATATTCCCAACCACAGAACTAATGATTTTTTACCTAAAATTCATAAACATTCCCTATTTTAGTTTTGTTTGTTTTTGTTCTTGTTGATTTTGAACTGGGCATTGAACTCAGGGGCACTTAACCACTGTATTTTATGTAGAAACAGGGACTTGCTGAGTTCTTATGGCATCACTAAGTTGCTGAGACTGGTTTTGAATTTCCAATCCTCCTGTCTTACCTCCCAAGCCACTGGGATTGCAGGCATGTACCACTGTTTCTGGCTCCTATTTTAGTTATTAATGTCACCATCCTCCCTTTTATTCAAATTAAAATTTTTAATATTATTTTTTACTCTCCATTCTCTTTGACACTTTTTTCAAGAAAGGTTTAAAGAGGTTGAATAAAATTTGTCTATAAAATACATAGTGCTGAAATTATTATTTTTTTTGGTACCTCATAATAACTTGTTTAGTGGTTGGCATATAGTGATGGGTTCTTAAGAGTATTTGAATTTAATTATAATGAGAATGAAGAAATATGCTAGAATACAAACTAAGTTGAAACTGATTTTGGACTTCATTATTTTCCTAGTTCTTATTTTGATGAAAAAGTCTTGGTCAGACAACAGGTGAATTCTTTTGATGAGTTTATTTACATGATTGTTCAAAGAATTGTGGAAGATGCTCCACCTATCAACCTACAAGCTGAAGCTCAACATGCTAGTGGAGAAGTCGAAGAACTGGTAAGACGGATATTCTAATAAGTTAAATGGACAGATGATAGTTTGAAATTTCAACCCTGCTTGCACTTGGCTTAAATGTTAAAAGTCAGTAGGAGTTTTTTGCAGTGTACTTACAGCATCTTTAGTCAACTTCTGATTTATTCTTACTAGAGATGTGTTTTTGTAAATAAGGCAAAACCCTAATCGTTATGCAAATGGGGGTATTTAATATTTGGGAAGAAGGAACTCAAAGATGAACAACTAAGAGAAGCAAGCCAGAAATAATTACTTTAGATAATTCTACTTTTTGCCTCTTTCCCCCCTTCCAGTTCTGGAGATTGAACCCAGGACCTTGTATATGCTAGGAAGGCACTCGACATCTGAGCTATGTGCCAACCCCTTTTTATTTTACATTGAGACACTCTTTATCATTGAAAAGGCTGTCCTCAAACCTGAAAAATCATCCTGCCTTAGACTTCCAAGTAGCTAGGATTACAGGCAATGTCATCATGTCTGGATAAGAAAAACTGTTAGGAGGATATTTTCTCCTGATTTTTGCTTATTACATGGGATGCATTATCATAACAATATGAGACTATAAAAGGAAAATCACAAGGTGAATATGGGGAGTGCCTCTCTGTAATCCTAGCTACTTCAGAGGCTAAGGCTGGAGGATCTCCAGTTTGAGCCCAGCCTGGGTAAGAAGGGGAGACCATTCTCAAAGTACAAACAAAAGACAAAAAGGAAAATCATCAAAAACTTATTAGTCATGTTTATTTTTTCAGTTCTTTAAAGTTTTATTTACATAAGTGCGATTTTAAGCATTGTTAAAATTATAACTTAAAATTATAACATTGCTAAATGTATGATTTCTGTTTTATATAATGATTGTAAAGTAAAAAGTAATGCATTGACTGACCCCAGTTTTAGAAATGTAGAGAGGCAGCTGTGGGATAATGTTGGACTTTGATTGACAGAGAAAAGTGTAAAGCCAAATGAGGTAGAGTTAGATAGTGGGAAAAGTGACTATTTCTAGCCATTTGAGTCTTATTTCTCCATAGCTTATATTTAGAGGGCTAGTTTGTTCTCATTCTAATTGGAATGCTACACAGAATTTTGTTTTTAACAGCAAAAGTAATTGACTTTCATGGACTGTGATGGAAAAAGGGACATAAGATTTTTTTTTCTCACTTTTTTCTTCATTGTTTATACATAAGTAAAGAGATAATAGTATAACAGCATATTCAAAGTACCAGTAGAATTGATCTGTAAAGCTTAGTTATCAGACTTATATAGAAAAGAAGAGCACAGGAGAAAGAAGCTTAGGCATTTCCACAAGAAAGTATTTGATGTATTTGGTTTGAGAATGGGATGGAAACCATAGCAATCAACCTCTGAATTTTAGTTTGTCTTCCCCTCACCTCTCACCCCATAATACTAGGTATTTAACCCAGGGCCTGACCTGTGGTGAGGCAAGTGCTCTACCACTGAGCTATATTCCCAGCCCTTTTTATTTCATTTTGAGACATGACCTTTGCCTCAGCCACTCAAGTAGCTGGGATCAGAAGTGTGTGCCACTGCACCCAGCTCAGTTTCTGTTTTTGGTCTTACTGGATGATAAGATGGAGCCAGATAGTCAGAAATTTTGGATGATGTGAGGAATTGTTGAAAAATTATCAGAGAATATGCATAAAGCATTAAGAAAGATCACTTTGGAAATGGTATTTACTTGAAAGGGAAAGAGGCTGGAAGTAGTTGAAAATCTTAGAATAGTCTAAGATAGTTTCCTAAACTAGAGTGAAGATGGAAATAAGGAATTGAGGTTTCCTTCCCCTTGGTTCAATACTCCTACCAATTCATTTTTTCCTTTATCTATTCCAGCTTGGGAGCCTTTGATATCAATAACTTTCCCTTAGGAAAGGGTCTGCTTCATCCCATCTTCTATGAGATTTGATGTAGAGAGAAATCCTGTATCTGTTTCTCTCTGAAGAGTTATATTCATGGATCTTGTTTAGTTAGGCAGCAGATGTTTTAGAACTTTTTGTTTGTTTGTTTGTATTTTGCTGTGGACTGAGCTATAGTCAGCCAGAATTGGAAGTGCTTACTCCTTTATACCAAATGAGAATGATTAGAATTTCTCTTTTGGTGTGTGTGTGTGTGTGTGTGTGTGTGTGTGTGTGTGTGTGTGTGTTTGGTACTGGGAGATTAACCCAAGGGTGCTTTACCACTGAGCTGTATCTCAAGACTTTTAAAATTTTTGGTACAGTTTTGAGACAGGGTCTCACTAAGTTGCATAGGAGTTTGCTAAGTTGCTGAAGCTGTCCTTGAACTTGCCATCCTCTTGTCTCAGCCTCCTGAGTCACAGGGGCTATAGGCATGTGCCACTCTGCCTGCCCTTTTACTTATTTACTTATTTTTTTAGTTGTTTAATGGAAGAGTTAGCCTTACTTTTTCTAATATTCTATTGATTACATTTGAGAAGTTCTAGATGTCAATTTATTTTTGTTCTTTGGTCATTTTGTACTTTTGACCTTACCCAGAGAGAGGCGTATGTAATTGTATAGATCATTAATAAAATTTGTTTTGACTGACAAAAACTTGTATGCAGTTTTTATGTACCTATGGCATATTAAGTCATTTTATTTCTGCCTTGAGAAAGCAATTAGGTGTAAAACTATACATATATGTATTATGTATGTGACTTTGAAGAGTCCTCATATCAATAAAATAGATTAATTTTCAAGTTTGAAGAGCTAATCTTACTTAAAATATTAATGTCAGTTATTAAATCAGAATCAATAAAGTGTTTTTGGGAAAATTTATTTACCCTTTTCCTGTTTCTTGTTTTATTTTAGCCAATGTATTTGTGAAATTTGAACAAATTTACCTCTCAAAACCAAACCATTGGGAAAGAGATGGTGCTCCTTCACCAATGATGCCAAATGAGACCAGATTAAGAAATCTCACATTAAGAAATATATATTTTTTGTCATCAACTGATACTGAAATAAAATTCAGAAAATACATGTTAACCAGGTGAGGATTTATGTTTTAGCAAATACCCTACTATTGCTCAACTGTGACCTACTTCTATTTTCAAAGGTATTCTGCTCCACTTTGTGTTTATATAACAGAAACAGCTATTAAAGAAGCTGAAGAACAACTTCAGACTCACATCAGAAAACTTTTATAGGAAAAATTCCAATTATGTTGCATTCAACTTACTGCCTGTTGAATGACTTAACAGATCATGATCTTTGTGAGTTAAATGAATGTCCCTTGGATCCTGGTGGGTATTAGATTATTAATGGATCTGAAAAAGTATAGTAACATTATTTTAAAATATTATAAAATGATAGTTAAAATTTAAATTATTAAATTTGAATTGAAAAAGTAGACTTTCATAGAGGGTAACCAGAAAGTGGGTTTAAAATTATGGTGTGACAGCTAAACTTAAGATTTATTAGATGAATATAATATAAACTTGCATTTCATTATTTGTTAGAGTTATATATTTTTATAGAGCATTTAATGCAAAATGGATTTTGCAAAGTTCAAGAATTGCTGTTTCTCTGCCAACCTTTATGATCAAGTTAAATTAAGGTGCACATTTCACTCTTTGTATTTCAATGACCTTTTGGTTTCATGGCTATAACTTTATTATTGCCCATATAGATTCTGATTGCCTAAGAGAAAATGGCAACAAACACAGTCTATGTGTTTGCCAAAAAGGATTCTAAATATGCCTACACAGGAGAGTATAAATCATGTCTTTAGAATTCTTCCTGACCTACCAGTACTATAAAGGTTTGCATGCTGGCAAGAGGAGGGCAGGTATGGTCTGGGATATGACATGTGGATTTTTCTCATTCCTTTGTGTCTTGTTTTGCCTTTGTCAAAAAAAGCTTCTCTGGATCATGTAATTGGTATTATGTTTTAGGTCTTATTATTATTACCATGTAACAGATTACTCCAACAACAATGTTTATCATCTTGTAGTTTCTGTGTGTCAGGAATCTGGGTGTGGCTTAACTGGGTCCTCTGACTGACTGTCTCTCATAAGGTGGTAGTCAAGGTGATTGCCTAGACTGCAGTCATATCAAGCATAGTCACATGGTTGTTGGCAGGATTCAGTTCCTTACTGGGCATTGGACAGTTTCAGGTCTTTACTGGCTGTTGGTTGGAAGTCTCTCTGTTTCTTGCCATGTGGCCCTCTCCATTCAGTAACTGACCCAGAGAGCAAGCACAAAGAGCCATAGAGCTAGGCACAGTGACACATGTGTATAATTCCAGCAACCTGGGAGACTGAGGCAGGATGATAATAAGTGTGAGGCCAGCCTGAAAAACTTAGCAAGACCTTGTCTCAAAAATAATAAATGGGGGAGGTTGGTGCTAAGAATGTGGTAGAATGCCCATAGAGGCCCATGTAAATCCCTGGTATGGGGAGTAGGGTCTGGCAGAAGAGCTAGAGTATAAGCAAGATGGAACCACACGTATAGTTTACTCAGGGATTCTATCATAAATTTTTATTTTTCTTTGTGGAACTTGGGAATGGAACCAGGAGTCCTCTACTACTAACTACATTCACAGTACTTTGGAAGGAATTGTAAAAGAAAATATTGTATGTAAGAGGCTGTTTGTTAGTTTTGAAGTGGTATTCAAACAAGAAAATACCTCACTATTTTATTCAGCTTTTGTACTCTGTGACTAAAGGACTGGCCAGCACAATTTTAGGGGAGGAAAAGATTGAGGGCTATGATTTTAGAGGTCTTAGTCCATAGAATTCTGACTCCATTCCTCAGGGCTTGAAGTGAGGCAGAACATTATGGCAGAAGAGTGGGGCCCAGGGAAATAGCCTACATGGTGATCAGAAAGCAGAGAGAGAGACTCCACTCACCAGATACCCAAAGCCACACCCTCAATTCCTGCCTCCTCTAGCCATACCCTGCCATTTCAGTTACCACTCAGTTAATCCCTATCTGGATTAATTCACTGATTAGGTTAAGGATATAACCCAGTCATTTCTTCTCCAAACCTTGCATTGTCTCACACATGAACTTTTGGGGAACATCACATCTGAACCATAACACACACAGATTGACTCTGATGTAATATTTAGTTTTTATCCTGTACTTGGTTTTTTCTATATTTGTCTATTCATGTCCTTGATCTTTTACCACTCATCTATTTTTTTCTTCCCAAGACTCCCCAACCCCCAGGGGGGGAGGGAATAGAAAGGTATCAATTGTGTTTTTATTCTTTGGCAGCCAAAAGTCATTTCCAAGAGATGTATTTGGTTAATTCTTAAAGGATCTTGACAGGCATATGGATGAGAATGGAAGTTCTATATGGTTTAAATGACCAGGTTGTCTGTAAAATTAGTTAACTTACTTAAGCGGTTTTGAAAAGTAGTTGTAGGAGGTTTCTCAGAGTATGGGGGACATGAATTTTTGAAATATATGAACATAAATGGTTTGCTTGCTGTCTCCCAGTTTTTGGGGATTTTTAAATTTTTTTCCTTTGGTCATATTGGGTCTTGAACTTAGAGGTACTTTACCACTAAGCTATTCCCCTATCCCTTTTTATTTCTTTATTTTGAGACAGGGTTTTGCTAAGTTGTGGAGACTGGTTTGTACTTTGCCAAGGCTGACCTCAAACTTATTAACCCCCTGCCTCAGTCATCTGAGTAGCTGGAATTCAAAAGGTTTTTGTGGGGCTTTTATATTTCTCTGAGATCTTGTATATTTGTGTTCTAATGGTACTTTATTTTTCTAGGGTGCAAAAAAGTGCTATTCTTCAGCACATCATGGAAATTCTACAATATACCAAGCATGAAGTTTCCATCATTATTGTGTTCAGAGTATTAGGTTTTGTGTCTGATAGAGGTATCCTAGAACATATTACTTATGATTTTGAAGATCCACAGATGATGGAAATGGTAAGGTGAAAACAAAATGTATTCATAGTGTCTGATATGAAATTTAAATGTACTAATTATTGCTAACCTTAAAACATAGAAGAGCTGGGTGTGGTGGTACATGCCTGTAATCCCAGCAGCTCCAGAGACTGAGGCAAGAGGATCACAAGTTCAAAACCAGCCTTGGCAACTCAGTGAGGCCCTAAGAAACTCAGCAATATCCTGTCTTTACATAAAGTATAAAAAAAGACTGGGGGTGTGGCTGTGTTTACGTGCTCCTGGGTTCAATCCCTGGTAACAAAACAAACCCCAAAACAGCAGAAATCTGTGCTGAAGAGCAATTTGACTGTCTCAAATTTCATGTGAAGTGAAAGTCTTCCCTGTCTAGACCTCTCTGCTGACAATTCCACATAAAATAGACATGAAAGGTAGAGATAGCCAAAAGGTCAATGGCAGCACCATGAAGAAAGCAGTAAGGAAAATTATAAAAGTACACTGGTCTAGTGTAATTTAGTAAAAAGGGAAAATGAGTATTGGATACCATTTTTTTCTTTTGATTTTGAGGAAAAGAAAAACCTTTTTGTTTTGTAGGAATTTCAAACTTAGAGAACAGTTGCTAGAGTAGTACCAAGAACTCTATATTCTTCACTCAGATTTAGTTGTTAACTTGGCTACATTTGCTTTATTATTCTACCTATACATAAACATGACATTTTTTCTGGACCATTTGAGAGGAAGTTAACAGGTATTATGCCTCTTTAGTCCTAATACTATAGTGTCTGTTTCCTAAGATCCATGATATTCACTTATATAATCATAGTATAATTACTAAAATCAAGAAATATAATGTAGTTGTAATACTATAAATATGCAGAATTTATTTATTTGCTAGTTGTCCTCATAAAACCTTTTCTTCCCCTCCCTTGTGTAGGGGATTAAATTTAGAGGCATTATACTTTTGAGCCACAGCCTCATTTGTGTGTGTGAGTGAGTGAGTGAGTGTGTGCAGTGCTGGGGATCAAACTCAGGGCCTTGAGCATGGTAGGCAAGTGTTCTACCACTGAGCCACATCCCCAACTCCCATATCTTTTTGTATATTTTGAGACAGCCTTGCAAAGTTGTATAGGCTGACCTGGAACTTGGAATCTTCCTGCCTCAGCCTCCTAAGTGCCCCACAACACCCAGCTCCAATAATATCTTTAATAGTATTTTTTTTTCTTTTTTCAGAATCCAATTCAGGATCATTCATTGCATTTTTTTGTTGTTGTTTATTTGTTTTGGCACAAGGGATTTGACCTGGGAGTGTTTTACCACTGATTTACATTACCAGCCCTTTAGGTGGTTCTTCTAGTTCTAAGGTTTTTATAATTCTTTGATTTTCTAAAACACTTACATATTTGATTAGGCTTATAGAAATATTTAAAATGTTATTAATTTAAATAAGAGCTGACTCATTTTGAGGTGAAAATATGAATTTGAAAATTTCTATATAAATTATTTGACAGGTTAAACCTCCTCTTGATGAAGCTTTTGTCATTCAAGAACAGAATGTTACATTAAATTTCATTGGTTCAAGAGGGGCAAAGACTGGCATCACTAAAGAGAAAAGAATTAAATATTCAAAAGAAGTCTTACAAAAAGAAATACTTCCTCATGTTGGTGTTAGTGATTTTTTTGAGACCAAAATAAGTATATTTCTTAGGGTATTTTAAGTATCATTGTTTTAAAATCTCTACTAAGATATAGTTAAGATAGAGTGTTTTTCTTAAAGCTAAATGTAAAGAATGATGTTTTTTGATAAATACTATGGGGGAGAAAACAAAACAAAGTGTTTTTTCACTTCTTTTCCCTTTTTTAAAAGATATATGGTTCATAGGTTACTTCTGGCCACTTTGAATACAAGAGAACTAGATGACAGAGATCACTATGGAAACAAAAGACTGGATCTTGCTGGGCCACTATTTGAGTTCTTATTTAGAGGGTAAGATGTTACAGTAGGAAATTGTTGAAATAAGGAGATTGATTATAGATTGTTTCATTACACTTGGAGTTGCTAAACCATCTTGGTACCATATTATGTACCTCTGAAACTTGCCATGTTCTGTTTGCTACTTGCTCAGATTTAGTTTGGGTTCATATCTGGGAATGATGCTTGTGAACACAGTGTATTTCTTGTTTTGTTTGTTTATTTATTTATTTTTTATGCTGAGATTGGACCCTGGGACATTTTACCACTGAGCTGCATTCCCAGTTCTTTTAATGTTTATCTTGATAGTTGCTGAGGCTGGCCTTGAACTTGTGACCTTCTTTCTTCGCCTCTGAGGAGTTTGGATTATAGGCATGTGCCACTGTGCCCAGCAGTGCATATTTTCTTTATTCCTCTGGTAACCTTGGAGAAAGTGTGAGAAAATAATACATTGCTTTGATTTTCTTTCTTCTTCTTTTTTTTTCCTCTGCAGTGCTGAGGATTGAACCTGGGGCCTTGTGCATGCAAGGCATGTGCTGTAACACTGAGCTATATTCCCAGCCATGCATTATTTTCTAAGTGCTGATACTGGAAATTTTATTAGTCTTGTTTTGTATCTTCTCTTAAAGTATACATACATGAGCTAGAGTGAAATGTATGAAAATATTAGCAGTGATCATTTCTTTGAGTATTGTGATTTTATAATTTTTTCTTTTTTCTTTTGGTGCTGGTAATTGAAGCCAGGGGAACTTTACAACTGACCTATATCCCCAGCCCTTTTAATTCTTTGAGACAGAGTCTCACTAAGTTGCCCAGAGCCTTGATAAATTGGCTAAGGCTGGCCTCAAACTTGTGATCCTCCTGTCTTAGCCTCACAAGTTGGTGGGATTACAGGCATGCACCACCACACCTGGCTTTTTATTTTTCCCCTACATTTATTTATTATTATTATTATAATTATTTGCTTTTAATAAGTTTATTTTTTATACATTTAAAACTGCAACTTTCAGATATTTAAAAGAAAAATTTTTATGATACTGAAATGTGTATCTCTTTTTTATAAAAATCACACAATATGTGTGATCTTGAACTAAAAAAATTAATGAAGATCTATGACCTAATATGCTGAACAAAACTATTATTTGTCCATTCATATGTCCCCTTGCATTGCCCCCACTTTGGGACTTAGGAATATACTTCTGGACACATTTCCATATCTACAGGGAATTAAGATGCCACATCAAATATGTTTTAAAAATTATAATATAGTAGAGCATCAAAGTTGGCTTAATTTTGACACAAACCATCAAAAAGCAATATAAGATACAGGATACATAAAATAGAACACCGTTACTGAGATCAAATAATATGCCTTTTAAATTTGATACACTGGAAACAAAGCAATTTCTTTTGAATTATTAGATAAATAACGTGCAACTTAATTCTGAGTCACAAATTTGATAATGTATTTTAAAACAAGCACTTAAACATACAAAAATATAAAATACAAGAAATATTAACAATGAGAGCAATTAACCATAGAAAAAAATAGGGCAAAAACATGCATTCTCTCTTGACATGCTTTCATTTTCTGACATGCTTTTTTTAAAAAGTATCTTCATAGGTCAAAAAATTATATTTTTTAAAAACTATTAACAAAATTCAAATCCCCATTAAAAAAGAGAATGGTAACCTTCAAGTCAATGGCTTTCAGATTCATACATTTTTAGAGAAACAATTAGTCTTCATGCTAAAAATATGAAGAAAAAAGCATTTAATTATGTTTGTCAAATCTTTTATTCAACAAGAATTTAGCAAGTGTTGTGTGACACTGTTTCAGGTGCTAAGGATATAAAAGCAAGACTCAATCATAGGTTTTGGAGAATTTACCATAGTGGAGTTGGATCTAGCATAGGAAACCTTAGTTAACTCTTTTGGACCATAAAATAAACTCAACTTCAAACTCTACCATTCTTGTATCTTGATGTATGTAGTATGTTACTGGTAGCACTATTAATAGTAATTATCTACTGATGGAATTAACTTCCATAAATGATTCTACAGAAGTTTAGAGGGCAGAAAGTATTTAAGAATAAACAAATGCTGGTCTGCATCAAAAATATCAGTATTCTTCTTTCATAAAATCCAGAAAAAAATCATTGTGATTATACAGAACTGCTGGAGAGATCATCCTATTTTGCAGTACATGTGCAAAAATTTTATGTTAAGAAGGATGTTACATTGTCCAAAACAGGCAAAATCAGCTGTTAGGTTTTAAAGAATCATAGCCTTCTTTCAAGAGGTCCTGCTAGGTTTTTATGAAAATGTGCATTTTCTGTACATTTGAGGGCAAGCTGTTCCACTTGAGCTGATACTGCAGATGTGGCTTCAAGAAGTTTGGTTAGAGAAAATGCTGCATCTCTGATCTGCAGCTCCACGTCCCCCCAGTGGGTCCACAGTTTGGTTGCTGCTCCTGCTTGAAACTAGCTAGCCCATACTCACTGGGACACTGGGGGAGGATGCCAATAAAACATCTGAAGAAGGAGAGGAGGGAGACAGTGGTGGGGAGGCAAAGAAACATGAAACTCCTCATGGTCAGTCATGGGGAAGGGCTGGTACCGCACAGCTGGACCTAAACAGCAGAACTGACACCCTTTCCCCCACATTTAAAAAAATATTTTTAGTTGTGGATGGACACAACTTATTTATTTTCTTACATGATGCTGAGTATACAACTCAAAGCCTCACATGGGCTAGGCAAGCACTCCACCACTGAGCCACAACACCAGCTCTCCCTATAATTTTTTGTTGGTGCATTATAGTTGTACATAATACTTGTTGTTACATATTCCTTTATGAACACAATATAACAATGTAATTGGCCTTAAATTTTATTCTTGATGTTTTTATATTTCCCATATTTTCTATAGTGAACTTTCAGAAACATTATTTTTAACAGCAAAACACATAGGCATTACAAAAAGATTATTAACTTTAGTATTTTGTACAGGTTTTGTTAGTTTGTTATATATGAGTACTTTTCAGCCTTTTTTGTTATTGTCCTACTGAGACTCTTTTGACACAGTTCCTAATTGCCACATATGTGTATATAATATATATGTGTGTGGGTGTTCTGTTTGGTTTTGTTTTGGTTTTGTGCCCTGCCACAACAATTTTCACCCCCTTGTCAACAATATTGTCCTTGTTAAGAATCAATTTTGTAGATATTAACACATTTAAAACAATACCATTTTTTCAGTATGTTTAAGAATTTGCTGAAAGAAGTGGGAATCTATGCACAGAAGTTTATTGATTGAGGAAAGGACTTTAACTTGGAGTTGGCAATTAAAACAAGAATAATATCTGATGGCTTAAAATAGTCTTCAGCTACTGGAAACTGGGGTGACCAAAAGAAAGCTCATCAAGCCAGAGCTGGAGTATCTCAGGTAAGAGTGTCAACTAAAACTATAGGATTCATAGGAAAAAGGATATAGAACTAGTAATTTCTTTAATTTATTTACTCTAAGTCATTTTGATTTTTATTTTGTTCTCAATATGAAATCACTACATTTTTTAAATTATGAAACTGATATTTTTCTTTAGCTATTAGCATAACAAAGAGGAACCAAGTTTTTGACTTACAGTTTAGAAACTCAAGATAGTTAATAAGAGTTGCTACATGGGAGGTGATACAGTATGTGTTAGCAAAGCTTTGTGTATTTAAAAAATTCCAAAAAAGAAAAATATTCAAAATTCCATATTAGAAGCTGATCAAAAGAATAAATAGGAATCCCCTTCATTTGTTGGAAAATGCATGCTACTTCAGAGTTTTTAATGTAGTGAATGCAGTCACTAATCTCAACTGGAATATTAAGAAAAAGCTTTTAAAAGGCTCATTAGGCATTTTTAAAATACATTTTTATATTTGCTTTACTCTTTTTCATTTTTGTTAATTGGAGATTGAATCCAGGGTTTTGAACTGTATTTCAAGTTCTTTTGTTTTTTATTTTGATATAGGAACTTGCTAAGTTGCAGATGCTTGTCTTGAACTTGGGGTCCGCCACCTCAGCCTCCCAAGTCCCTGGGATTACAGGCATGTACCACTACACCCAGTGTCCTTTTTTATTTTAATTTGATACAGGGTCTTGCTAAATTGCCAAGACAGACATCAAACTTGAGAACCTCTTGTCTCAGCTTCCCAGGTTGCCACAATTACAGGCCTGAACCACCATGTCATATATATTTTCTTTTCCTGTGAGATTTTTAAAGCTATAATATTCTTATCTTCTTTATGGGCTCATGAGGTATATATTCCCTTTTGGGGTACATTGGCATTACCTGATTGATTTGGCATTCAGACAGCAAATTCAAATTCCTAAATTCTAGATGCTGTATGAAATTTTAGGATACTGCACCTAGCAAAGTTAAATATCTAGTTCCTTTTAATTCATTAAAAATTCAGTGGTACAGTTGATGTTTTTGATGCTGGGTTCACAATTTGAATAAGTCTCTGTACCAACCCTCAAGGAGTTCATCAGCATCTAGCAAAGTAACATTCATTTATATAAAGCTCCTGTACCCTGAGGTTTGATATAATAAGTGATGCCACACTGCAAAGTCACTTCAGCGAATTGTTATTGGACCTTGTGATATGTCAGGTGCTCTTCTACATTGTAGAGCTGGAAAGATTAATAAAACAAGATCCCTGATCTTTGGTAGTTTACTACCTACACTTGTGGATGGATGTGAGCAGGTAATTACAACATGGTACAGTATCATACTAAGAGACCCCCATACCTGCTCTGTTGGAATGCTGGAGAAAGGTTTTATCACAGTATTAGAGGGTGAAAAGAAGTCTTTAGGTGGTAACATCTGAACTGAATCTTTAAGCATAGCTGGGAAACAGCACAAGGTGGAGAGGAAGGTAGAACTGGCAACTCACAGAAAAACTGCAGAAAACTTCTTAACATCTTGAACACATTTTTTTAATGAGCTGGCTTTTTAAAAGATACCTGGTTTAAAAAACAAAACAAAAGTCCAACTGTATGAAGAGATATGCAGTCACCAGCATCACAAATAAAACCTGTATTTTTCTGGCCCCTTCTGTATTAATTCCATTACAGTATTGCAATTTAAAAAAAAAATCAGTACATAAAAAATATCCGATCTCATGAAGATACCTGGATAGAAAGGGGAGGAATATTTTGATTTTTTTCAGGTAATTGGATTTATTTTTTGAAGTGACACCAACACTACAAATTGTAGTAACTTAAAGGTTAGTCATGACACAGGATCTAAACCTATTGATTTGTTGTGTGCTTCAAATGCATCTTTTACAAATATAGTTTTTTTTTCTCAAATTCATAGTTTCAAAGCATCATAATTGGTCATTTGGAAAATAATGATTCATTGAGGTATATAGAATTTCACATGTTGATACATTTCATTACACATGTGTGTGTGTGTTAAAAAATGTATTTAGGAGGAGTTTCAAGATGGCGGACTAGAGGGCAGCTGCATTTCATGTTGCTCCAGGATGCAGTATTCAAAAGAGGAGATAGTGAGAGACTTGGGACCAACTCAAAGCCGCCAGGTGAGTCTCTCCCATTGGGAAGGCATCCCGGATGGGGTGGTAGCCCCGGAATGCAGGGAACTTTATGAAGTAGAGTTGCTCACCGAGATGCCCCTCTCCCCACTGGAGCGGTAAACACGGACCACTGGTAACATCGTAGAGGAGGTGACTCAGCACAGCGCTTGGACTTGGAGCAACCACTGGAGCTCTGGGTGGCTGCCTGAGGAGGAGCAGCGTGGTGAGCTGTTTAGTCTCAGAACGATCGCTTCTGATCACCAGGGGGTTGCCCGGAAGAAGAGGAGAAGTGCGGCGGGTCACTTGGTCTAGGAGTGACTGCATCAGAGCTACAGGTGGTTGCCAGAAAGGAGCTCTGTGGTAAGGTGCTTGGACTCAGAATGACCGCTTCTGAACACCAGGAGTGCTGGTCGGAGGAAGAGGAGGAATGTGGTGGGTTGCTTGGTCTAGGAGTGACTGCATCAGAGCCACAGGCAGTTGCCAGAGGAGGAGGCGAGTGGTGAGTTGTTTGGACTCAAAGCGACCACTACTGACCACAGGAGGCCCACCTGAAGGAGGAGAGTGGTGGGTCCCTTGGTCTCCGAGCGACCACTCCTGAACACCCGGGGAGCTACCCTGAGGAGGAAGAGGAACAGAGTGGGTCACTTGGTCTCCGCGTGACTGCCTAGGTCTACAGGTGGTTGGCAGAAGAAGGAGACATGAAGTGAGTTGCTTGGACTCCTAGTGACTGCGTCAGAAACCAGGCAGCTGTTCGCAGGAGGAGGTGTGTGGTGGGTCTCTGGGTCTCGAAGCTATTGTATGGGGCTCCTGGTGGCGGTTCAGAGGAGGGGCCACATAGCCAGGCGATTAGGTGCAGAGCAGGGTCCCAGAACCTAAGCAGCTTCTTGCTGGAAGTGCCGCACTGAGACACGCCTAGGGGTGGAGCGAAGGTTCCAGGACTTCGGGCAGATTCTCTGAGGAGAGGCAGTCTAAGGAGATTCGTCTGTGAAGGTTGAAGCTCCCAGGACCAGGAAATAGGTCCGGGCCCCTGGGAACATTGCAGAGGAAGACAGCCCAGTACAGGAGGTAGTTGTAGATTCAGGGGAACCTCTAGGAGGGGAACTGACAAGCGAGACCTCCCCACCGGGTGAGTCTTCCCCGCCATGTGAGGTTTTCCCACAAGGTCGGTAAAACCAGAGACACAGGCACAAACAGGCCTTGCCTCAGCCCACAGCCTAGTTCCCCTTTGGATGACCATTGGTCAACAAGTGGAGGCACCTCTGCCCACTATCAGGGAATATACCCCACCTGAGTGTCACCAACCCTAGAGAGTCAGCTTCCTTGTGGAGCACCACATTATCAAATACCTCCAAGACTACAGGCTACTCAAGGATAAGAGGGGATTTACTAGCAATCTTCAGGGACATTATAAGTCAATAGAGGAAATCTGCAATATATTAATGACCCACTGATTCCTGAACAATATGAGAAAACAAGGGAAGAAAATGCCCCAAACGAATCTAGATGTTACATCAATAAAATCCAAGGACAGCATGGCAGAAGAAATAACAGAAAGGGAGTTCAGAATGTATGTAATTAAAATGATCAGGGAAGCAAATTATGAGATGAAAGAGCAAATGCAGGCACTGAATGATGAGATGAAAGAGGAAATGCAGGCACTGAATGATGAGGTGAATGAGCAAATGCAGGCATTGAATGATAGCACCAATCGACAGTTAAAAGAGCAAATACAGGAAGCAAAAGATCATTTCAATAAACAGAGACATTAAAAAGAAAAAAAAAACAGAAATCCATGAAATGAAGGAAACAGTAAACCAAATTAAGAACTCCATAGAAAGCACAACCACTAGGATAGAACACCTGGAAGACGGAACCTCAGTTATTGAAGACAAAATATTTAACCTTGAAAACAAAGTTGAACAAACAGAGAAGATGGTAAGAAATCATGAATAGAATCTCCAAGAACCATGGGATATCATGAAAAGGCCAAATTTGAGAATTATTGGGATTGAGAAAGGAACCAAAGGAATGAACAATCTATTCAATGAAATAATATCAGAAAATTTCCCAAATCTGAAGAATGAAATGGAAAATCAAGTTCAAGAGGTTATAGGACTCCAAATACACAAAATTACAACAGACCCACACCGGGCACATTATAATCAAAATATCTAACATACAAAATAAAGACAGAATCTTAAAGGCTGTGAGAGAAAAGAACCAAATTACATTCAGGGGGAAACCAATACAGATATCAGTAGATTTTTCAATCCAGACCCTAAAAGCTAGAAGAGCCTGGAACAACATTTTCAAGCTCTGAAAGAAAATGGATGCCAACCAAGAATATTACACCCAGCAAAACTTACCTTCAAATTTGATGATGAAATTAAATCATTCCATGATAAACAAAAGCTAAAATAATTTACAGAAAGAGAGCCAGCATTACAGAACATTCTCAGCAAAATATTCCATGAGGAAGAGATAAAAAAGCAAAGAAGCACATCAGCAAAGGGAGAAATTATCCTAAAGGAACTGTCAAATAAAGGAGGAACCAAGTTGTGTCAAATAAATAAATAAATAAATAAAATTTAAAACATGAACCAAATGACCGGGAATACAAATCATATCTCAATAATACCCTGAATGTTAATGGCCTGAATTCATCAATCAAAAGACATATACTGGCAGATTGGATTAAAAAGAAAGATCCAACAATATGTGGCCTGCAAGAGCCTCACCTCACAGAAAGAGATACCCATAGACTAAAGATGAAAGGATGGGGAAAAACGTACCATGCACATGGACTCAGCAAAAAAGCTGGAGTATCCATCCTCATTTCAGATAATGTGGACTTCAAGCCAAAGTTAGTCAGAAGGGATAAAGAAGGACATTTCATACTGCTTAAGGGAAGCATAAATCAGCAAGATATAACAATCATAAACAACTATGCCCCAAACAGTGGCTCATCCATGTATGTCAAACAATTCCTTCTCAATTTTAGAAACCAAATAGATCATAACACAATAATACTAGGTGATTTTAACACACCTCTCTCACCACTGGACATGTCTTTTAAACAAAAATTGAACAAGGAATACATAGATCTCAGTAACACAATCAATAATTTAGACTTAACAGACATTTATGGAATATACCATCCAACCAAGAGCAAATACACTTTCTTCTCAGCTGCACATGGATCTCTCTCTAAAATAGACCATATATTATGCCACAAAGCTAATGTTAGCAAATACAAGAAGATAGAGACACTACCTTGTATTCTATCATATCATAATGGATTGAAGTTAGAAATAAATGAAAGAGTAAAAAACAGAAACCACTACAACACCTGGAGATTAAACAATATGCTATTATAGGATGAATGCATAACAGAAGATATGAGGAAGGAAATTAAAAAATTCTTAGAGGTAAATGAGAACAAAGAAATATCATATCAAAATCTATGGGACTCTATGAAAGCAGTACTTAGAGGAAAATTTATTTCAAGGAGCGCATTCAATAAAAGAAGTAAAACTCAACAAATAAACGAACTAACACTACAGCTTAAAGCCCTAGAAAAAGAAGAACAGACCAACACCAAAAGTAGTAGAAGACAGGAAATAGTTAAACTCAGAGCTAAAATCAACGAAATTGAAACAAAAGAAACAATACAAAAGATTAACAAAATAAATAGTTGGTTCTTTGAAAAAATAAAGAAAATTGATAAACTTTTAGCCATACTAACAAAGAGAAGACAAGAGAAAACCCAAATCACCAAAATTAAGAATGAACAAGGAAATATCACAACAGACACGATTGAAATACAAAACATAATTAGAACCTGTTTTGAAAATCTATACTCCAAAACAATAGAAAATTTCGAAGACATCAACAGGTTTCTAGAGACATATGAATTGCCTAAACTTAACAATGAGGAAATACACAATTTAAATAGACCAATTTCAAGTAATGAAATAGAAGAAGTCATCAAAAGCCTACCAACAAAGAAAAGTTCAGGACCAGATGAGTTTCAGCAGAGTTCTAAAAAAGCTTTAAAGAAGAGCTCATTCCAATACTTCTCAAAGTATTTCATAAAATAGAAGAGGAGGGAACCCTCCCAAACACATTCTTTGAAGCCAATATCACCATGATACCTAAACCAGACAGAGAAACATCGAGGAAAGAAAATTTCAGACCAATAACCTTAATGAACATCTACGCTAAAATTCTCAACAAAATTTTAGCAAATCACATACAAAAACATATTAAAAAGATAGTGCACCATGATCAAGTGGGTTTCATCCCAGGGATGCAAGGTTGGTTCAACATCAGGAAATCAATAAATGTAATTCACCATATCAATAGACTTAAGGTCAAGAATCACATGTTTATTTCGATAGATGCAGAAAAAGCATTTGATAAAATACAGCACCCCTTCATGCTCAAAACACTAGAAAAAATTGGGATAGTGGGAACTTTTCTTAACATTGTAAAGGCCAACTATGCTAAGCCCATGGCTAATATCATTCTAAATGTGAAAAACTGAAAGCATTACCCCTTAAAACTGGAACAAGGCAGGGATGCCCACTTTCACTACTTCTTTTCAATATCAATCTTGAAACTCCTGCCAGAGCAATTAGACAGACCAAAGAAATTAAAGGGATATGAATAGGAAAAGAAGAACTCAAATTATCCCTATTTGCTGATGATATGATTATATACTTAGAGGAACCAGGAAATTCCACCTGAAAACTTTTAGATCTCATAATTGAATTCATTAAAGTAGCGGGATATAAGATCAATGCACATAAATCTAAGGCATTTTTATACATAAATGATGAATCTTCAGAAAGAGAAATTATGAAAACTAACCCATTCACAATAGCATCAAAAAAATAAAATACTGGGGAATCAATCCAACAAAAGAGGTGAAAGACCTCTACAATGAAAACTACAGAACACTAAAGAAAGAAATTAAAGAAAACCTCAGAAGATGGAAATATCTCCCATGTTCTTGGATAGGAAGAGCTGAGTGTCAGCCTGCCTAGCATATGCAAATTCTGTGTTCAATCCCCATTACTGCAAAAACAAAAAGAAAAAAAATGAACAGAAAACATGTTGGTTGACACTGTCAACTACTGGAATTAGTTGGGCAGTGGTGTAGAGGATTGGGATATGGGAAAAGGAAATTAGAAATTAATATTGTCAAAATGGCCATACTACCAAAAGTGCTATACAGATTCAATGCAAATCCAATTAAAATCCCAATGATGTACCTTACAGAATTAGAGCAAGAAATTATGAAATTCATCTGGAAGAATAAAAACCCAGAATAGCTAAAGCAATCCTCAGTAGAAACAGTGAAGTACGGGGTATCACAATACCAGATCTTAAACTCTACTACAAAGCAATAGTAACAAAAACAGCATGGTATTGGTACCAAAATAGAAAGGTGGATCAATGGTACAGAATAAAGGACACGGACACAAACCCAAAAAAATACAATTTTCTCATACTAGACAAAGGGGCCAAAAATATGCAATGGAGAAAAGATAGCCTCTTCAACAAATTGTGCTGTGAGAATTGGAAATCCATATGCAACAGAATGAAACTAAACCCATATCTCTCACCATGCACGAAACTAAACTCAAAATGGATTAAGGACCTTGGAATCAGACCAGAGATTGTGCATCTTATTGAAGAAAAAGTAGGTCCAGAGCTTCAACATGTCAGCTTAGGAACAGACTTCCTCAACAGGACTCCCATAGCACAAGAAATAAAAGCAAGAATCAATAACTGGGATAGATTCAAACTAAAAAGCTTTCTCTATCAAAGGAAACTATCAGCAATGCGAAGAAAGGGCCTTCAGAGTAGGAGAAAATCTTTCCCAATCATACTTCAGGTTGAGCACTAATCTCCAGAATCTATAAAGAACTCAAAAAACTCTACACCAAGAATGCAAATAATCCAATCGACAAATGGGCTCAGTAAATGAATAGACACTTCACAGAAGAAGATCTACAAGCAATCAACAAACATACGGAAATATGTTCAACATCTCTAGTAATAAGAGAATTGCAAATCAAAACCACCCAAGCTTCCATCTCACCCCAATTAGAATGGTGATTATCAAAAATACAAGCAACAGCAGGTGTTGGCGAGGATGTGGGGAGAAAGGTACACTCATACATTGCTGGTGGGGCTGCAAATTAGTGCAGCCACTCTGGAAAGCAGTGTGGAGACTCCTTAGAAAACTTGGAATGGAACCACCATTTGACCCAGCTATCCCACTCTTTGGCCTATACCCAAAGGACTTAAAATCAGCATATTACAGAGATACAGCCACATCAATGTTCATAGCTGCTCAGTTCACAATAGCCAGAATGTGGAACCAACCTAGATGTCCTTCAATTGATGAATGGATAAAGAAACTGTGGTATATATAAAGAATGGAATATTACTCAGCCATAAAGAATAAGAAAATTATGGCATTTGCAGGCAAATGGATGAAATTGGAGAATATCATGCTAAGTGAGATAAGCCAATCTCAAAAAGACAAATGACAAATGATATCACTAATATGTGGATGATGACACATAATGGGGGGTGTGAGGGGTTAGTGTTAGGGTTAGAGTTAGGGTTAGGGAGGGGGCAAGAATGGAGGAACGAAGGACTGTATAGAGGGAAAAGAGGCGTGGGAGGGGTGAGGGGAAGGGAAAAAATAACAGAGTGAATCAATCAGCATTACCCCATGTAAATTTATGAGTACACAAATTGTATGTGTTTGCACCATGTAAAAACAGAGAAACAACATGTATCTCATTTGTTTACAATAAAATAAAAAAATGAATTTTTTAATATCACCACTGATGTCATTTATAAAAGCTTTTATGGAGAAGTATCAAGTCCTTGGTTGTGTGTGGTTTTCTAAACTTCTGATTTTTTTCCTTAGGTCAAAATTTTTTTGATTTTTTTTTGTTTGTAGGTGTATACAATACCTTTATTTTGTTTATATATTTTTATGTGGTGCTGAGGATTGAACATAGTAACTCACACATGCCAGGCAAGCACTTTACCACTGAGCCACTCCACCAGCCCTGTTAGGTAAATTTTTAATTATTTTAATGATTTTAATGATTTTCAGCAGATACTTAAAATTGTTATTCTTTTTTATTCATGCAAGAGATTTTATTAATGGACAGACAGAGTGTCTGCCCACAGAGTGAAAGAGAGAGAGAGAAATAAGAGAGTGAGACTGAGATTAAGAGTAAGAGTGAGTGAGAGTGAGTGAGTGAAAGGGAGTGAGGAGAGAAAGCGATAGTGAGGAGGAGAGAGTTAATATTGTTATTCATGGAGTAAAAAGTTCACTTTTTAAATTTTCTTTGATTTCTTTGCTATGTATCTAAGTTTGAATTAACATTATTGTGAATATTATTGATAACATGGTTGGTGTCACCTGACTTTCAGGTAGAAAATATGTTGTGTTCTTTTGAGAAAAGTGACTTGTTCAGAATTGTCCAAGTGCTTTTCTGAAGGACAGTCATCTTCATCACATAGTGGATATGTTTTTTGAGGTCTTTCTTTTTGTTCAGAAAATTTAAAAGATGGGTATTCCAGGATCAGGTTTGGATAATCATTTTTACTCTTTTATTAAGGACACTCTTGGGCTGAAAATGTAGTTTAGTTGGTTGAGTGCTTGCCTATCATGCATGATGCCCTAGTTTGAATCCTCAGTCCCCCCACACATGTACACACACAAAGACATTCTTAAGTAAAACTGCCTTTACTTGAATACAAATGAAACTGCTGGTAAAGTTTGATTCCACTGCCTTGATTTATGCTATGGTGTCACTAGTTTTATTCACCTTGCATTATCAGTACAAATGTCAACACAGTGAAATAGGCAAATAATTCATTTTATTAGTATAAAATTATTTTTGACTCTCAGGAGTCTACAGAGCACACTAAGAGAGACTCTATTCTAAAAGATTATTACATTTTAAGAAGACCTTAACCTTTTTAGTATTACTAAATATGAGTTCAGATTTGCAATTATTATGTAATTCTCTAAGCAGTTTTTTTTGAGCACAACTTTTCATTTCTCTTGTTATACACAATGTACAGTCACACTATTCATGCAATCATACATGTACATAGGGTAATAATGTCTCTATCATTCCACCATCTTTCCCATCCCCATACCTCCTTCCTCCCATCACTCCCCTCTGCCCAATAAAGTCCTCTCACTCCCATTATGGATCACTATCCACATATCACAAGAAAATATTTGGTTTTTGGTGTTTTTGGATTGGCTTATTTTGCTTAGCATGATATTCTCTGGCTCCATCCTTTTACCTGCAAATGCCATAATTTCTTCCTTCTTTAAGACTGAGTAATATTCCATTGTGGTAAATATATGCCACAGTTTCTTTATCATTCATCATCTATTTAAGAGCTATTGTGAATTGAGGTGCTATAAATATCAATGTTAATGTGTCCCTGCAATATGCTGATTTTAGGTCCTATGGGTATAGAACATGGAGTGGTATGACTGGATCAAATGGTGGATCCATTCCAGGTTTTTTAAGGAATCTCCATAGTTCTTTCCAGAGTCCTGTCATGAAATTGTCAGTCCTACCAGCAATGTATGAGCGTTCCTTTTCTCCCACATCTTTGACAACACATATTGTTGCTAGTATTCTTGATAATTGCCATTCTGACTGGAGTGAGATGAAGTCTTAGAGCAAGTTTGATTTGCATTTCTCTAATTGCAAGATATGAAGAACATTTTTCCACGTTTGTTGATCAATTGCATTTCTCCGTGAAGTGTCTGTTCAATTCCTTAGTCCATTTATTGATTGGATTATTTGACATTTTTAGGTGTTAAGTTTTGTGAGTTCTTTATATATCCTGGAGATTAGTGCTCTATATGATGGGTGTGTGGTAAAGATTTTTTCCCATTTGGTAGGCTTTTTCTTCATGTTACTGAGAATAAACTTTTTAGTTTGAATCCATCCCATTTATAGATCCTTGATTTTACTTCTTGTGCTTTAGGAGTCTTGTTAAGGAAGTCAGATCCTAAGCCAACATGAGGGAGATTTGGACCTACTATTCTTCTATTAGATACAGAGTCTCTGGTCTAATTCCTAGGTCCTTGATCCACTTTGAGTTGTGTTTTGTGCTGGTTGAGAGATAGAGGTTTAATTTCATTTTGCTGTGTATAGATTTGCAGTTTTACAAGCACCATTTGTTAAAGAGGTTATCTTTTCTTCAATGTATGCTTTTGGTGCCTTTGTCTAGTATGAGATAACTGTATTTATGTGGGTTTGTCTCTGTGTCTTCTATGTTGTACCATTGGTCTACCTGCCTATTTTGGTGCCAGTATCATGACGTTTTTGTTATGATAGCTCTGTAGTATAGTTTAAGGTCTGGTACTGTGATGCCTCCTGCTTCACTCTTCTTGCTAAATATTGCTTTGGCTACTCTGGGTCTCTAATTTTTCCAAAAGAATTTCATGATTGCTTTTTCTATTTCTATGAGAAATGTCACTTAGAAATTTTTTTGGTTTTTAATCAGGATGCAAATGAGGTCATGTTTTGCAATTGATATGTTTCTTAAGTCCTTTCTAAAAATAATCTAGAGGTTCACCTCCATCCTTTTCTTCTTGTAGATAGTGGAAGAAATAGGACTATTTATTTTGGAAGGTTTCAAATAGTCTGGGTTTTGATGATTACATCTCATGGCTATGTTGTTCTATAAAGAGCTAATATGATCAACAGGTTTGATGATACTTAGGGTTTGAGGTTTTCTTTTTAATGTATCAGACTTTGAACTCAGTGTGAAGTAGCACTGATCTACACCCCTAGCTCTTTTCATTTTGATACAGGGTCTCACTAAATTGCTGATACTGGCCTTGAACTTGTAATCTCCTGTCGCAGGGTATCAAATTTCTGGAATTACAGGCATGTGTCACCATGTCTGGCCTCAGGCTTGATGTTTTGACACTAATACCTCTTAGGTGGTATTATGTACATACAGTGTCTTGTCACCTTTCTTTTTATGATTTTAGTAGCTATTGATCATTGCCTTAAGTCCTTGATGAGAAAGGGATTGCAAACTCATGAGATTCTAATTTTACCATTCCTTCATTAGTTGAACTACTTCTCAAACTTTGCTTCTTGTTTCTTTAACTAGTTATGTGGTATGTAGTTTCTGTGGTAAAGACAGGATAAATGCTTGATTCTTTTCCTTTATATGCCAGTTTTCAAAATAATGAATTTGTTGTTCAGTATTCTTCAAAACCGAATAATGACTTTTCTATTTGAGAAACACATAGGGGTCTTCTGTTTCAGAGGCCCATCAGTGGAAACTTTTTTTCTTTGTAATACTGTAAACTCATTTGTTTTGTGTTATGTATTTCATGTTAAGAAAATTGTTATCATTCTCTGGCACAATATATTTAATTTCTGTGTTGGGGAAACATATAATTACTCACCTGTTTTTCTATTGCACTTGCCAACATTACATTTATCATTTCAGGTGTTTCTTCTTGGGAGACTCATTCATTGAGAAGCTGCTTAGTTTACATTTACTTTGGAATTCACTTTTGAATGTAGAGTTGAATTCTAGAAAGTTAAATGATAACACAATGAGCCTATACACCATATATTTTATGAGGAAAATTACATGCTGTACTTGAGATATATAATGTATTTATTCCATTTGAGTACCTCCTAATGAACATCAAATGGTGGTTAGTCTTCTCTCTTTCCTACCAGCAGGGAGAATGCTAGGTGTTTTAGTCAGCTGTTTTTGCTGCTATAACTAAAAATCTGACCAGAACAATTGTAAAGGAGGAAAAGTTTGAGTACTCACAGTTTCAAAATCTTAGTACTTAGAAGGCCATCTCCATTCCTTGGGGGTCAAGGTCAGGCAGTACATCATGGAAGAAGAGTGTAGCATAGGGGAAGTAGCTTACTTGGTGATCAGGTAGCAGAGAGACTCCTCTTGCCAGAAAAATATATACCCAAAAGCCATGCCCCCAATGCCCACCTCTTCCAACCACAGCTGCTATGGGATTAATTCACTGATTGGGTTAAGATTCTTACAACCTAATTTTTTCTTCTCTGAACCTTCTTGTATTGTCTCACATGTGAGCTTTTCGGGGACACCACATATAACCGTAACAATAGGGTACATAAATTAAGGCTAGAGTTTCTTTCATTATTAATATCATCCTTAACCTTTGCTGTTAGTCAAGGTGGTGTTTATAATTTTAAAAAAGTACAAAATAATCTGATATTTTCCCCTCAATAGTGATGGTTGCCTGTGTTTTGGAGAAATGGAACGAGATTGTCAGATTGCCCATGGAGTAGCCCAATTTTTTAGAGAAAGTTCAATTGAGGCATCAGATCCATATCAGGTTTATGTTTTCAATCTTTGTGGACTAATGGCAATTGATAACACCAGGACTCATACATATGAATGCAGGGGTCATCAAAATAATACCCAGGTGTGTGTAGGCTTGATCATTTTTTAAGATATAATCATGTTGGGCTATTAATCCAGGCAGAGTGAGTATGGTGGAACAGGTTGGCCTTTTCCCAATTTTGGTAACATAAACTTTGTGAGATGCCTAGTTTTATACAAGGAAAAAGACTGATTTTTCCACATCAGTGGAAGTTTGATAATTTATCCAGACCATTCATGGCTTTGAAATAATAAGGCCTTTCTTACACAGGAATTTTAAACAAGTTTTCCTTAAATCTTTTGAGGAGAGTGAATACAAATTGTGTCTGGCACAAAAGAAAAGGCTCTAAAATATCACAGATCCTGGCTAGGGGAAAGAGGTACCCTGAAGCATGGTGGCAGGATAGGTGAACACTTCAGTGCTGCTCATTCACTTGTCATGTACAGTATCAAATCCTTACCTTATTCTGAGGCTAGAGAAGTGGGGTCACTACATACAGTCCTGCTAATTACTACTTATTTTTTTCTGTTCAGATTTCTTTGGTGCGAATGCCTTATTCATGCAAGCTGTAGTTCCAGGAACTTATGTCTATGAGCATTGCACCTTGAATGATGAGTGTTTAGATCTTTAAAGATTCTCAACCAGATTCTTGTAAATGTCCATGTCTTGCTGGGCACAGTGGTACAGGAGCATATTCCTAGCAATGTGGGCTGCTGAGGGAAGAGAATGGCAAACTCAAGGTCAGCCTCATTAATTTAGCAAGACTCTATCTGTAAATAAATAATTAATAAAAAGAACTGAGGATATAGCTCAATGGTGGAGCACCCCTGGGGTTTATCCATAGTGCCAGGAAAGATAACAGAAAACCTGTTTTTTTTCTATGATATAACTTTAAAAGAATGACAATGTATTGAGTTGTGATAGAAAGCATTTTATTTGTTTTGTTTAATGATATGCATGTTTTTATTCTGTAAATAGACAACAAAGTCTTCTAGATAGTCTTGATGTGTTTTCTTTAATTGATATTTCTCTGTGTTTAAACAAGTGAATATAACCAAAGCTTTAGTAGATTGTTTTACAGAAACTTGTTACTAGGCAAGAACAGGGTTGTAGTTATCTGTGACTACTTTTAGTTATTGTTGAGTAATATATTTTTAAGTTTATAGTTCAGCACCTTCACCTGTTAAAAAGATAACAATTAGTTACATATATGGATATGGTTGACTTTCTGATTTGCAATTAGTTCAGTGTTACAGATAAACAAAGATGCTTAAATGCAGGAATAAAGAGTAGGGCATGGTGATGTGCACTCACACACAGTCCCAGGTACTTTGGAGGCTGCAACAGGAGGGTCTTTTGAACCCTGGTTTTCAAGGCCAGTCTGGGTAATGTAACAAGACCACATCTCTTTAGAAAAGCAAAACAAAAACATTGGGATAAAGGATAAATGGGTAACAGTATAAATGACACCTGAAGTCCTCTGAGGAATTTTAGCTATACAATGATAGATATGAAAGGTAGTTCTGCTGTATTGGTCTGTGTACAAAAGAGGACTTTATTATAGGCCTGGAGGAAGGCATCTCACAAACACCAAGATGAAGTTCAGCAAGACTAAGAAATTTTCTTTTGTGGTCCAGCTCTCATTCAAAAATGCCATGTAGGTAGAAAAACCTATGGGAAATAGAACATTCCAGTTAGGTTTGAGTTTTGACTCTACATGAAAGATAAATTGAAAGCCTCTAAGTCATAATATTGGCCTTTGTCAGCCATCCAAATACTGTTTTGGAACCATATAATTTACATTTTAATGGCATACTTAATGCCCTTGGTGATTCCTTACTTTACTGAATTTTTATTAATAGTTGTGTTTGATGCTTTGATTCTTGGTTCTGTTTATTAAGAAAAAGCACTATTCATTATTTTGAGTAGCTCTGAGATTGATTACATACCTTTCTTCACTGATATTTCATGTAAAATATCAAGCACAATGATTTTTTTTCTGAAGCGGAAGCTTGTCCTTGGAGATTGGATGCATGGCACACATATTCTCCATCCTGTTCCTTACTTAGGGGAGATACCTGTGGAGAAAAGAAGCATCTTTATTTCCTCTGGTAGTCTTTTTTTTTTTCCCTAGTAGATTCCATGATATCATAATTTCCTAAGATGACCAATGGATTTGTAGCAAAGACACTGCTAGAATTAGTGCAAATCCTGTGCTGGGGGACTTACTGTCTTTTGAGAGGATTCATATTCTGAGGAAATGTCACGGGCAACTTTTTTTTATTTAATTTTTTTATATGGACACAATATCTTCATCTTTTATTTACTTATTTTATGTGGAGCTGAGGATCAAAACCCAGTGTCTGACAACATGCAAGCAAGTGCTTTACCACTGAGCTACAACCCAAGCCCTCATGATCAACTTTTGATATATTGTTGAAGTTAAAACCTGGATAGGTGCACATGCCAGTTTGAGGGTAACTGTGATAGGTGATATTTTCTGAGTAATATCTAATTATCAAAGGTCAAATAAAATATTTATTAATCACTACTCAAAATAATGCTCGGGTCATTTAGTTTCCCATGAGAATTTTGCTTTGAATTTTTGAGAAAAAATTGAGTTCTCATTAATTCATTTGTTGTTTACAAAGCATTCAACTTCAACACTTCCTTTAGTTCCCTTTGAATGGGACCAGTGACTGTTTGATCAGACTGTTCCAAAGAGATGTGGAAGAGGAAGTACTTTTAGACTGGCAGGACACTGGTTACCTTTGACAGGTCTGTGTGTGTCTAATCCTAAGAACAAAATTTTTGCCAGCTCTTGATACTCACCCGCACCCAGCCAGTTACTTCATGCTTTTCTGGGCCACCCTTGGTCTCAAAGGCCAGGTTGTCCTGGTCACCAGGTAAGAGTTCTGTTTTTTGAACTCCAAACTGACCCCTTTGTACCTGCAAAAACATAAAGAAAGTCAGTTCTCTGCATCAAAACATCTACTTGGAAATGGTTACATTGCCAGAATTGCACATGGTGGTCACCAGACATTCTCATTGGGTTAAAACCAGCACTTTACCTACTTGTTCCAATTTCCCAAATATTTACAAAACACAGATCCTCTTATATTTCCTCTCTTTCCCTCTAAGCATCATGTTTTAACCAAAACTAATGTACTTCTCTAAAAGCTTGGGGAATGCACAAGGTCAGCCTTTTCTGCCACTGGCTGCTATCACTCACCCAGATCCTTAGTAATTCTCAGTGCTCGACCTTTCTTGCCCAACAGGCCATGTTAGATTGACAAACTCTCACCCAGTGCTAGTTTGATTCTTGGGGACCTCGGGGCTCCCCTATAACAGTCTAATGAATGGATAAATAGTAGCTCAACTCCAAAGTAGTTCTATTACTTTGTTCTGAGGGCTAAGTATTTATCAAATGATTTACAGAAGAACTGAGATCAAAAAGACCTGTCAAATATATGGTGCTATCCTTGTTCTCTTATGACAAAACTTGCTGCCTATTTCTGTGCATGTCATGAGGAGATTCAGAAGATGGGTTAATAGTAAATTCAGTTGGTTTAAGGTCAATCATGGATACCACCCTTACTTTCCCCTTCATCTTAAAGTTCACTATAGCTTTGGAAAACAGAAGAAATTATAGTCCCTCTATGTTTACTCCTTAGCAACTCAGTTACAGAGTACAAAAATTTTAAGGTTTAAAAAAAATACAGGAAACAATGTTTGTTCATTCTATCCTAGGTCTCTTTTAAGAATCAAGTGAGTGTTTATTGTTAGTATCTTTGTAATTAGAAAGGATTTACAACTTCAGAGAGGTGTTTCCTTTTCATTTTCTTCTATGTCAAAGTCAATGTTAACTTTTTAAATGGAATTTTCTCACATTGCTACCATTAGAGAAAACTAGATAATTCAATATCTTTCTCATATGAATGCTTATAAAGACAGAATTGATAACTGGTATGTTTTTCCTTCAGTTCTCCAAATAGCTGGCAGAAACAGTTTATGTTAGCAGGTTTTGAATTGCTTACTTAAAAATTGTCTCAGGGCTGAGGGTAGAGCTCAGTGGTAGAGTGTTTGCTTAGCAGGTGCAAGAACTGAAATGTGGCCCCCAGCACATGCCACACAACAAACATACACACACACAAGCATACACACAGACAAATAATGGATCTTAATAATTTGGGATAAGTAGTAATTTGATTCAGTTGTTAAAGGAATATCTCTGGTTTTATTTATGAAATCCCAGAATTGTATAAATTTTTGGTGGTGGATTTGCTTTAGAGAAATATCTTTATTTTAATGCTTTGGGAAAGTGAAGATAAAAAGCATGCATTTTTATCTTTTTATTAACTGATTAAAAATATGGAATGCTTCATGAATTTGTGTGTCATTCTTGCACAGGGCCATGCTAATCTCTGTAGCATTCCAATTTTAGTATATGTGCTGCCAAAGCAAGCACTTGTATAAAGGTTTTGTGTATGACCAAAACAAAAACACTATAGCCCAGATGTACTGAATCTTAGCAACCGAGTAGTTGATTCCTGCCATTAAAACCTGGTGAACATGGTCTTCTTCAAGAACTTGCTGATGATATACACCCAAAAGCATACTCATGAGAAGGATCTAACCTATAATTTCCTGAGAGTTGACTCTTCTCCAGGAACACCTCCTCTTAAGAAATGCAGGTGACAGGGGAAGCACTGCTAACTTTCACCGCAGCTCCATGCTGAAAGTCTGATTGTAAAAGGCTTGCAAGTCCAACTGGTACTTTTTCAACTGTGCCGATTCAGTTGATGCAAAGAGGGGAAAAAGTTGAAACCAGTGAAGGTTGACATATTCAAAAGAGCTTTTTTATTTTTATTTCTTTTTCCCTGAGCCACACAGGATTTGAACCACAGTCCTCAAGCATGCTAGGCAAGTGCTCTACAAAATGACCTATTTCTTCAGCACTGGAGGAACCCCTTTTAGTTACACTCTAGATCCTCTATGGGTCTGTCTCTCTGAAATTCTATGCAGGAAAAACAGCCACAGACAAAGCCAATGAATTTTGAATGCACTCTTCATTTTCCTTTTCACTGTAATCCTGCAAGAAACATTTTGTACACATCATGACCCACAATCTAGTGGTGTGTCATGAGGGGAAAACTTTATCCCTGTCTGTTTAAGGAGTAAAAGCGTTGTAGCTGATCACTGAGAAGAAAATGATGTCAGTGAGCATGGAGGCCTTGGGGTAGGAGCAGAGGCAGTCATATGTGGTAATTAGAATATGCTCAGGTTGTTAGTATGAATGCCTTCAAACCTGTGGATAAGAGCAGACTCAATATCTATATCAATCTATACTTCTTACCATGTCTTCTTGAGGTATTCATCCAATGGAAAGAGGAACTCTGGGGGCTATTAACCCCCTTCTCCTTTTGGGACACTTGCCATGCCCTCGACTGGAGTAGTCAGGGACTAAAACTGACTTAAATGGTTCTCAGCTTTTCTGCTCATCAGTACTTGGTACCATGAAATGAGAAAAGTACCATCCTCTTCATTACTCTTGACAGATTAGATTGAGGTACTCCCAGATTGCTGCTAATTTTTGGAGATCTAAGTGGAAATTTTCAGAATCAGACACCAATCTCTGCATGGGATATTTTCTTGACTGAAGTCTACCCTGGACAGATCAGATAGGCATACCACTAGGACCTGGCAGATGTCTGTCACTGCTGTGTGTCTGGATCTTGGGAACTTACCAAGATTTCTACCTATAGGATCAAACATCTCAGGTGGTGGGGATGGGGGTTACATTAGATCCTGTGCAGTACACTCACACAATTGTGGCCTTCCAAGGTCCAGGTTCTCACAAGCAATCACTTGTTCCCATTCAATCTCCCAACCTCTTCACATGATTGCCCTCACTACCAGACAGAAAAGGAAAGGAGGCTACACTCCCTTCTGTATTTCATTGTGTATAATCTTCTCTGTGCCTATTTCAATAGCATTCCACCTGGGTTACCCTGGGCCACAAGGTAGGGACTCTAGAGTTTTCATAGCAGTGAACTCAGTTGCAAACTCCACAAGATGACTCTCTGCCTCAGGCCTCTGCTCACAAGTTGAGAAATGTGGATCACTTGTGAGTTAAGTTCAGACTGCCTTTCTGCTCTATAGCTGTTTTTTTTCACCAAGTATGACCACTATGTTTCTCTCTTTTCCTTTGTATATTACCCCACAATGCCTGCCTGGAAGGCCTTGGTATTTTCACTGCCATAAGGCAGAGTGCTGTTGTATACTTTCTTGCCCTCTATGACAAAGACCAGACTTTGTGGGTCTCTTCAAGTCTCTCTAACAGTGAGCTCCCTTAGTCACTTATCTGGTTGTGTAGCTGGTCTTCAGCTGCTTCAATTCTGAGTCACAGGGAAGATAAAAAGTGTAGTTCCCATATATGCTGCCATCTTAGCTTTTTTAAAACTTTGAAAACATAGAGTATGTTCTTTAGTTATTAATAATAAAACTTCTTACTCTGATTCCTTGTAAGGGAATTTTCCCACATAAAAACTTTATACTGAGAAAACATGTATGTACATAGACTAGAAATTGTAATGACTAGAAACAGGTGAGTGTGTATTAGATTGGTGATTTGTTGGAAATATCATATGTATAATTTTATGAGATTATTCTTGTTTCAATTTCCTTAATAAAAAATCACAGAAAGAGAATATATTAAAAATAGCAAGAAGGAAAGAAATGATGTTACCCAAATCAAGGAAAATTAACTGCCAATGAAAAATGTTAGTTACACCAACTAAGAAATAAGATATGTCTTGAAAATAAGTTCTAAATCTACAGAACACACTTAATGCATGTATCGGAGCCCAAAATATTCAACAAGTCTTTGGCATCTTTAAATTTATTACTTTTTCATATCTATATTCCCAAAAGAAATTTAAACAGAAGAAATCAAAAACATTTCTTTGCAACATCTCCAAAGATTTTCTTGCATTTTGGTATTTTAAATAAATAAACATTGCCTGAATGTCCAAATACACAACTGTACACAGGAAACAGGAACTTACCAGGCTGAATTTTCCTGATGGGTAACTAAAAGCAAGGAAAGTAAAAAAGCTTGGCATCTCTGCTTCCATTGTCTCTTTTATTACCTTAAACTTTGAATCAGCTCTGCAAACAGGCATGCTATTCACTTAAGGAGTGTTTAAAAACTGGTAATACAAGTTTGATTAGCCCTCAGCTTACCTAACCTATCCCATCTCCTCCAAGACTGGGAAGATCAATAAGAGAACTAAGGTAATGTGAACAGCCTGTTAATTGCCAATTTCTGTGCCATCTGTTCCAGTCCCTCAGAATGGTACTGAAGAGTCTCCAGTAATTGTTCTTAATGTTCCAGAATCAGACAAATCACAATGAGACTGATTACTTCTTGTGCTTCACAGAACCAATTCTGAGGTAATGACCAACCAGACCAATTTGACCAAGACTATCCAATTATGCATACCTCCTATTTTCTGCCCCAATTTTCTTCTATTTGAACCTGAAGCTCATATCAATATCCTCAAAGACAGGTTGGTGTTTGATCCCCCTCATCTTTCTGATTTAGCTCTACTGATTAAGTTGTCTTTCTCCATTACTTTTTCCCATTTGACTTCTGGAGTGAGTAGCCAGATCTAGTTTTTTGGAACTCCTTGAAGTTAGGACCCCTATGGTCTAAATCTCTGGTAACAAACCCTAGGCTCCAACATGTGAAAGGAAAGAAAGAAAAGAAAAGAAAGAAAAAGAAAAGAGAAATAAAAAGGTAACCAACATCACAAAAACCATTTATAGTAAAAAAATATGAAGTCAAAGCTCACAGGAAGTAAATGTACACATTTTTGAGTTTTTTTTTCTGGGATTTTAAAAAATTTAGCAAATAAAAATGTATTATTTATGTTGTAGAACATGATGTTTTAGAATATGTATACAATATTGAATGGCTAAATCAAGGCCCCTCTCTGGAGGTGGTGTGGTCCTCACACAAGCTAGACATATACTCTTACCATAGAATTATATCCCCAGACTGAATAAATCAAGCTCACTAACATATATGTCACATACATTTTTGGGCAGTGTGCTGAGAGCAGTTAAAATTTACTCTCTTAGCAATTTTCAATTACACAGTATTTTGTTATTAGTATATTCATCACATTATACAACAGAACTAAATTTATTCCTAGCAAAAATTTTATATCTTTTGACCAACATCTCCTTAATCCCTACCAAGACTATTTTTTGTATATTTGCAGTTCTCCAAGTTTCTATTACTTTTATAGTAAAAATAAACTTCACTTTTTAAAAAAAGTCTACAACATATACTGAAATATATGGTTGTCATTTAAGGGAAGCATGGTTATCTAGACAAGGCAATTTCTAGGCCACAAGAGAGAATAAACTAAATACGACTTAAACACCTTTGTTTGAACTAAGACTGACAAGAAAAGGAAAGTATTCTTTGTAACAAAATTACTCAAATTCATATATAGTTAAATCTAGAAAAGTAAGTTTTCAAACACTGACAAGAAAAAGAAGTCACAAAGTAATTTTCCAAAAGCAACATCACAAACTTATTACATGTTATACATCCATACTAAAAGTAGAAAAAGTCAGAAGCCCTTAAGCTTAAAAAAATGTGCTCATAATATATACCTCTAGATAAATCAAGGTGTAAATTTTAATTTATTTTCCAAGAAATGTTTTTTAGAACCTTTCAAAAATCAACAGTTATACAGTTGATGACATTTCTCATAACTGAATTGATGCATCTGGGAGAGGGAAACAAGAGAAGAGAAAAAAAAAAAACACTCTGAAGGACCACTAATAAGAGTAACTCAAAACATTCTGCTGAGCTGTGCAGAGAACTTGTCTAGCATTTGTGAGGCACTGAGTTCTATTCTCAGCACCACATATAAATAAATAAAACAAATATCCATCAACGATTTTTAAAAAAACCTACTGCTTCTAGTGTGGTGAATGGTCAATCTTTTTACATTTCCAATTCAACACAGATATCACATTTACACAAGTCATTCAAAAACTACTAGAAAATTTAAAAGTGGAATAGAAAATACAAGTTCATGTTTAATTATTATGACATAATAGAGAGAGAAATTACTATCAAATTACTGCACAAATTTTCCAAAACCTTCAGTTTCTGTACTGACCTACTGCAGCTCCAGTACACTGATACTTCTTCCTGGTGGGGGCAGGGTGGAGCACTGCCAACATGACACTCACAACTGATACCCAGTACTCACCAGTTAGACAACATCATCCTTCTGCAAATAAACTCCACTGAGGTTCCTTTTTCCACAACTTTTCTTTCTGTATAATATTAAATAAAATGGTTTGTGAAAATTATGCAAATTAAAATGAGTTTCCAATCTCAAACCTAGACAAACCAAACAAAAGTAAAAATAATAGTCAAACTGGAAATCAAAAAGCAGGAAAATGAAACTAAACTCCTACCTCTCACCCTGCACAAAACTCAACTCTAAATGGATCAAGGTCCCAGGAACTAGAGCAGAGACTTTGCAACAAATAGAAGAAAAAGTAGGTCCAAATCTTCATCATGTTGGCTTAGGATCAGACTTCCTTAACAAACTCCCAAAGCACAAGATATAAAAGCAGGAGTCAGTAAATGGAATAGATTCAAACTAAAAACCTTTTTCTTAGAAAAGAAAACAATCAACAATGTGAACAGAGAGCTTACAGAGTGGGAGAAAATCTGTGCAACACACACTTCAGATAGAGCCCTAATCTCCAGAATTTTTAAATAACTCAAAATCTTTACACCAAGAATACAAATAACCCAATCAATAAGTGGACTAAATAAATGAGCAGATACTTCACAGAAGATCTATAATCAACAATGACATGAAAAAATGTTCAACATCTCTAGCAGTAAGAGAAATGCAAATCAAAACCACCCTAAGATTTCATCTCACCCTAATTAGAATGTCTATTATCAAGAATAAAAGCAACAATAGGTGTTGGCGAGGATGTGGGGAAAAGGTTGCACTTATACATTGTTGATGGGGTTGCAAATTGGTGCAGCCACTCGGGAAAGCAGTATAAAGATTCCTTAGAAAACTTGGAATAGAAACACCATTTGACCCAGCTGTCCCACTCCTTGGCCTATACCAAAAGAACATAAAATCAGCATGCAACTGTGATGCAGACACATCAATGTTTATAGTAGCTCAATTCACAATACCTAGATTGTGGAACCAACCTAGATGCCCTTCAATAGTTGCATGGATAAAGAATCTGTGTCATATGTATACAATGGAATATTATTCAGCCATAAAGAAGAATAAAAGTATGGCATTTGCAGGTAAATGAATGGAGTTGGAGAATATTGTGCTAGGTAAAATAAGTCAATCCCAAACACCCAAAGACCAAAGGACTTCTCTGATAAGTGGATGATAATACATAATGGGGTGTGGAGGGATTTGAGGGAAGAATGGATGAAGGATGGATAGTGTAGAGGAAAATGAGGAGTGAGAAGGGGACAGGGGGAAGAAAACAAAATAAAATGAGACATCATTACCCTATGTACGTGTATGATTACACAAACAGTGTGATTCTACTTTGTGTACAACCAGAGAAATGAAAGTTTTACCCCATTAGTGTACAATGAATCAAAATGATAATAATAAAAAAGCCCAAGAAATACTTACTCCATTTTTATCTATTCCTTTAAATGACAAATACCAGATTCTAGATTTCCATTTAAAAAGGGGACTATACAAAGCAAATAAATATGCTTCAGTCAGATATCAAAGATTTGCCATTTCTGAACTTCTAAAAACTTTGTTACTAAACTAACTATAGCATTTTCATAGAAATCAGCAGTAGAAATCAGTTTGTTTACTCAACTTGAGTAAGAACTGGATTTGAGAGTAACCTGAACAAAGGTAAACAAACAAAAAAACTGAACACCTGTTGACTAATACAATTTCTCCAAATGTGAAATTGTGATGCCACAAAGTCATCTCACCTAAGTATGTTAACTAGATCATTAAATTATATTTAATTTTTCCTTCACTTTAAAAAGAATGAGTTAATCTATTCGATATATTCAAATGATTTGTTTCCAAAAACTAAACATTTGAGTCTGATAGAATTTTTTTACCTCATTAAAACAAAAATATTTCTGCAAAGCAGTTTTAACTCTAGTCACTTAAACAAGTAATCTTAGTAATCTTTAAACTTTTTGCTCTACTTATTACATTAGTAATCTGAGACAATAAGCTCCAAGATTACTCATCCAGATGGTTGGATCCTGAACTGTAAATCTAATATCTGAACAGTTACAATGGCTATATATATTGATAAAATATATCACAAAACAAATGATATTTTGGAGCAGGATAAAAAAAGCAAACCTTGGAAAATCAATTACACTGCTGTGGTAGAATAAGCCTCATGTACAGAGTCAAAGACTGAGTTTTACATTGCATATCATGGACACGCTGAAAAAGTTATCCAATTGTTCTAGGCTTAGTTTCCCTACCAGGCCTACTTCAAAGAAAAGCAGGACTATATGCAGAAATAAATTTAAAATGTGAAATCATACACCAAATGCACCTAGTAAGAAGCATATCCATGCTTTATACCCAACCACTAGGGAACTAACAACAGCAGCATCAAATTCATAGATCACTTACTACCAGGAAGGGCAATGACTTTCTAATTTGAGATTCCACCTCTAGAAGGGATAAACATTTTATTTTTAGTACTGTTGTAAAGGAAATAGAACAATACAAATGAAAAAGAATTATTTCAGCAAAATGGCTATTTGTCACAAGTCAAGAGGTTACGTGAGATTCAGAGCAATACCCAATTAAATCATTTATGTTCAGAATTTCTATGTAATATGTGTTAAATATAAAAGCTACAAAGAAAAACCCACAGACCATAAAAATATCAAAAAGGCAAGCGAAACAAATTAGCCACATACATCACCTTAGTATTGCTGCCCTGCTCTCAATTCTTCCAAGAAAACAGTAAAGAAGAACAGGCAAACACAGGTACATATTTCTGTCATAATTCTCACATTAGCTAAAGATATATGTGATAATCTCACTCCCCTTGAGCAAACAAGGATTATATGATTGGATCTGTTAGGACAATAGGACAAAAGAGAATAGAGAAAGAGGCTCAAATATGTAACATTTGCAGTGTACCCATAAAATAATGACTTCTAGAAACTGTATTATTAATGAACATCTGGACAAAGGGTTAGGACTTTTTTGTTTTTTTAAAGATTTTTTTAGTTGTTGATGAACATTTATTTATTTTTAAATTTTTTAGTTGTAGGGATAAAATATCTTTATTTTATTTAATTTTATATGGTGCTGAGAACCAAATCCAGTTTCTCCTCATACATGCTAGGCAAGTGCTCTACCAATGAGACAATGCCAGCCAGGGTTTTTAACTCTTAATGATATTGCTGATTCAATTATACAACTGTCAAAAATACTTTTAAGAATTTAAATTATAAATTATAATTAAATTTATATAAATTATAGTACACATTAAATTATAAAATAAAATAGCATCTAATATGTAAAGTAACTTCCCTTTGATATGTGAAGTTAAAGACTAGAGGAGGATAGAAAAACATTTCACTTTGATTCTTTTCATATTTATGAAATTTAAAGACTTACTAGATTCTACTGTCATCTGAAGCAAACTATCAATGACATTGAAGAGGAGTCCTTTACTGGATATTCTCAAATGACCTAATATTACTTGAACTGCTTGATACTGCAAAAACAATGTTTTCCCTTCATCTGTCTTCAAATCCAAACAGAGAGAAAGAATCAAATGCCTGAGTCAGGTAATGAACTGAAAAACAATGTGAAATCATCTGCATATCAGTAGTCAAGTTGGTAATCAGAAAGATAAAAAGAGAGCATCACCACCTTAACAAAATCAAAAGAGAAACAAAATCTAAATGACAAGAGATCACAGGCTAAATTTAGACTACTTTCCCCTTAATTTGTTAGAACTCAATGGGAAAGGGAAAGAAAGGTATTACATCTTGATAAGGTAAATTTCCTTGAAAATTTTCATATTTTATTACTGAAACAACAAATAAGACCGATTGCTTTCTGGTATGAAGGAATAAAACATGGTTTATATTAACTGTCACAAGAAGAGTTTGTTTTCTATATTTGATTACTGTCGGGGTTTCTAGAGCCCCCAGCCTTAGGCATGGTCAAGATGGCGCCTGACGCTGAGCCAAAAGCGGCCAGCTATACAGTAAACAACCAGCGAATTCCAATGATTGGCTAGTTAACGATGTGACTAGAGCATGCCCCCCTCGTGTACCCATCCTGTGCCTGCAGCTGTCCGCGTTTATCTCGTGTACTCTCCCCTGATTGGTTGAAGTGTATATAAGCCTGGAGGGTGGGAGAGTAGGGGGCAGAAGCTGAGGGGGGACGGAAGAAGCGGCGGCGGCAGAGGCTGGAGCTGAGCTGGAAGCAGGGAGTACGCGGGAGTGGAAGAAGCTGGGAGAAGGGAAGCTGGGAGTGCGCAGAAGCTAGGGGTAAAAGAAGCGTAGGAGAGGAACTGTGCACAATAAACTTCCAAACCTTCAGACATTTGTCGTGTCTCTCTCTGCGGCCAGAGGGGACGTGATAGATTACGACTGTAATATGCTTCCCAAAAATTGAGCAGCATTATTTTACTTCTTTCTGAATGGTTATTTCAAAATGTAACTTTATATAAACTTGCCAAATGGATTTTAAACAAGGATTTATGTCTCTAGCTAAAAATTGGATATTAGACCACTGAAAGACAACTTCAGAAGTTCAGATATGCTCTGGTGTGCTACTTTTCTTGATATATATGTAAATAAGAATGGCAGCAAGATTTTACCAAGGCCAGCACTATAAAGACACCTGTCAGATTAGATTGCCTGAAATTGTCTTAAAGATGTTCCACAGGTACCTGGGAAACTTCTAAAGTCAGGATTGAAAAGCACTAATTTAATTAGAATCAATGCAAATAAAGTATTAGATACTTGTATTATTATACTTCAATATGACAAACAAACCCAAGTCACTACTCTTAACAACAGTTTTCTGTAATTCTCCTTTCAAAACTCTACTTAAAGGAATTTTAAAATGTTCATGCTGTTCATATAATACTGAGTTATTTTTTTCCATTGAGATTTCTACTTTAATGACTTGAGATACACTAAAAGTATAACAGAATCACCAAATGACATTTTTTGTCTTCTTAGTTTTGGGTTGAATATTCTTACATAAATATTAAAGAAACAACTAAACCCTAGTTATTAAAAATGAGAAGTTAGAGTAACTCATATGAAATTAAAATATATATTAAAATATTTTGAGAAATAAGAATATGTGCCTCTGGATCCCTTTATAGTATACTCCTTTCTCTTTTTGATAGTATTCAGTTCAAGGAATATTAACGTTACTGTGCTTAATTTTGTAGCTAAAAAATAAACACTGGAAATAAAAGAATAATAGAACAAAGTTTCTAGATTTTTTATATTTGCCTTGTTTAGAATAAATATACATAAATATATATTTAGCAATTACACAAGCAAAGTATACATTAATTATAAACTCTTTAAAGAACAAAAGTTTTATTACAGCACCACCTGCTGCATTTAATACAAACTGCTTCACTTATTAATATATCATCTGACATTTAAATAGGCTGAATGCTATGTGGATTTTTCTTAAAATTTATAAGTTGAATAAATTGTTCTTTAAGAGTTTTAATGAGTAAAAAATAGTGCTTGACTACTTTTTTCAAGAATGAACTTAGAGATAAATTATGGTTTTATTTGAATTTATTCAGTAGTGAAGGTGTTTCTAAAAACAAGACCAATTTATCTTCCAAAAGAATATTTTAAAAATATTAATTTTAACTGTCAAAACATTTATTTTTCTAAATTTGTTATATTATCAAATCTTTTAACAAAGTCCTGTCATTGAAATGTTACCTTTTTATTCTTTACCAAAAATCAATCTGTTGATCTTAATCAGTGTAAGATAAAGTTTTCCTTTATTTAGTCTATATGACAGCTATAAAAAGCAATTAGAAACTCTGCTACAATTGCAATCTACATATGAGCTCCACTGCCTGGCTCTGAGTCTAGGCTAACTATGCTCTTAACATGGTGCAGAGGAAATGATGTTGTGTTCTCAGGATCCTAGCCTCAAGAGCTCTTGCATTGCCAACTGTTCTGCCACATGTGAATAGGCCACATGGGAGAAAGGCCAACCAAGAACAGGGAGCCCAACCAGAAAAACCTGTCAGTTGAGTCCATCCCAAATTACCAATTCAAAAAATTTTGAGCTAGTAAATAAAAGGTTTTTGTAAGTCCCATAAGTGCTTGGTTGTTTATATAACCATAGATAGCTAATGTGAGCTAATATACCTTAATTCAACTCTTAAAAGTTAAATAATATAAACAGTAAAGAAATCTATTGATACTGATAATAGATAGCTACTATTAAGTTAGAATTTAATATAGCTGCATGTGGAGGGACATGCCTATGTTTCCAGTGACTCAGGAGGTTGAAGTAGGAGAATTGTAAATTCAAAGTCAGTCAGGGAAACTTAGTAAAACTTGTCTCAAAATTAAAAGAAAAATTGTTTGTTGCTTCAGTTCTATAAGTTTTTGCTTCATGTTATTGGCCATAAAGGATTATGATGTTTTCTTGATGATAAGACCAGTTAATCGCTATGAGATGACCCTCATCTCTAATTATAGTCTTCACTCTGAAAGTTACTTGGTCATCCCATCAGAAAACCTTATTAATCTTTAATTAAGGTGTTTATTGTCTCCTTTTTTTTGCATTTTAATTATGCCTCTTTCCTTTTATTGGCTCTTGTTTTAAATGTATATTTAAAAAATAGATGTTGATGAACCTTTATTTTATTCATTTATTTATATGTGGTGCTGAGAATTGAACCCAGTGCCTCACATAAAATAGGCAAGTGCTCTACCACTGAGCCACAACCCCAGCCCGTTACAGTCCTAGCCCCTCATTGGCCCATTTATTGGTTGTTTTAGGCTTTATACATAAGCATCCTTGAATTCATAGTTTTATCTTCTCTTTACCAATTGTCATACTTCATGGCACTTTAAAGATGATCAGAATGTCCAATATTGTACAGAACAAAAATGGTGACAAGGAGCACATAATTACCTTCTGTTATTTTCCCATTTTAAATAAATATTCCTTACTGTATTTTTGCCTTTTTACAGAGTTATCAAGAATGAACATGATAGTTTTCAAACTATGCTATACATTGATATATGATTTTGAACTTTTCTGAATTAAATTATTAATGGTTAAATTTTTTTCTTGTGCTAATGTGGCTCTAAATTTCTGATATCAACCTTATTGGATCTCTGAAGAATATGTACATTTTTAAACGTGTGGCTATTTTCTGATAAAACGTTATTCATCTATGTGTTCATGTAAACATGTAAGTTATTAAAATAGAACTGCAGTAAACTTTACTTTGGGTTAATTGTGCCTTTCTTTTCTTTTACTTTTTTTTTAATACTAGGGATTGTACTCAGGACACTTTACCACTGAGTATGCCCATGCCTTTTGAATTTTGAGACAGGGTTTTGCTAAGTTACTGAGGGCCTTTTTAAGTTGCTGACGCTGCCTCGAATTTGTGATCCTCTTGCCTCAGCCTCCTGAGTTGCTGGGATTACAGGCATGAGCCACCATGCCTGGCTCATAAATGATCTTTCAAACAGTTACCAGTCTATTATAATTTTGAGAACTGAAACCAAGGAAAAACACTAAGAATGCAGAGTTATGACTTTTTGTTTTTTCATTAGTTCACTTACCACTGGGATTAATGACACAGAACATATTTCAGATAAAGTAGCCAAATTAAATTATTGTCATTGCCCATTTAAAGAAACCACCATTCTGAGTCATATAATTTAGAAAACACAATAGATATAAAACTGATATATTTATTGCTTGACTACACTGGCATGACTCACTTTAACAAACATTCTTATATTTAATGATTCAGAATGACAACTGGTTACAGGTAATAATTTAAAGTATATCAATTAAGTTGACATTATATATAATTAAGCTGCACACCTACAAAGCCCAGCAACTGAGGAGGTTGCGACAGGAGGATCATAAATTTGAGGCCAAGTCAGCAACTTAGTGAGACACTGTCTTAAAATAGAAAATAAAAAGTGTTGGGATAGAACAAACCTGGGTTCTATCCCTAGTACTGGAGGGAAAAAAACTATGGTCATCTTTGGTTGAAGTGTTTTCTTCTTTCTCTGTCTTTTGCCCCCTCCCTCCCTTCATTTCTTCTTTCCTTTGCAATGCTGGGGATTGAGCCCAGATCTTGTGCATGTAGCATTGTTTTTGATTGATTCATCTCTCTTTATATATATATCAATAAATTCATTTTTATATACCAAGCACCATGCTAGGTGTGGATGGATAAACAAAAATTTTTATCCTCAGTAAGCTAATTAGTGCAGGATTGATAAGCTTTTTTAGGATAGGGCGAGGTAATAATTTTATAAATTTTAGAGGCTACACAGTCTCTTTTGCCATCTACTCAGCTCTGCTGTTCAAAGGCAAAAAGAGTCATAGCTAAGACAAAACAAACAAGCATGGCTGTGTGAGAAAATTTTATTAACAAAACAGATGGTGGACCTGATATGCTCTATAAGCTATAGTTTGCCAACTTGGTTGTCTATCAGAAAATAAAATACTAACTAGCAATTCCAATTTATATGACAAAAAAGTCAACAATTGTAAGTGAAGGATACTATTAGAACATGATCTAAGAGAATCAACACAGGCTTCTGTGAAGAAGCAACAATACAAAAGACTTCATTCTCTCAAATTCAGCAAATAAAATTTGATTTTAAATAATGTGCCACCATTATGAAGTAAGCCAAAATCCCATGCTGAAAATTTAAAACATATTTGAAAATAGAATAATTGCTTTATTATATGGTTATCTCTCCTAGTTACTAAAAATTATTCCATAAGCATACTTGAAAGCTTACCTTGAGTGACTGTTTTGAGAACAATTAAGATTGACAAAAATCTCAATGGCAAATTGGAGTTCATGAAGAAAGCATTTGTCTTTGGTTTATTTTTCCACAGAATGTTCTGAAGAATTATCCTGAATTCCTTTAATTACCACTCCTTTAAATATATCTTCACCCAGTCTTCTCAATCTTGATGTCATAGTTCAATGCTGTTGAACATATGTATAATCTTAGTGTATTTGCCATGCTCAGAAAACATTTATTTTAAATACTGCAATCAAATAAACTAAATAAATTCCTTGTTAATTAAAAATGAAACTATAGAGTATGCAAGACTTGAAGTTTACAATCAACTGAAAAGAAATTTAGGTATGTGTAATTTTCTAAAACATGTAAAAACAAAAGATCAAATTATATTTCTGGAACAGAGTATCACCAAAGGAAGAGAGGTGGACTGCCTGTTCTCTGTTTACCATTGCTCCACCATCATTGACTACCAGTTTTTCAGGTGTATCTTACTGTATTTGGTTAGGAAATGACCATCTATAATGTCACTGTTTTCAGTTTAATCTGACAACAGTTTAATCTGACAATAAATTTCCTCAGTGACTCTGAACACTAAACAATTTCAAAAGAATAAAACACTAGGTTAGAATCATAGAAAATTCACATGGAGAACAAACTGAAACAAGAAAAGGCAAAATGGGAATAATGGCATAGAAAAAATTACCTGTTAATAAAAGAATCTAGTGGTATTCCATATATTCATCAAGAATCAAATGAAAAAAAAGCCATTTCATAGTGCTGCAGAGAGTATTGTTTGCTAATCCAGACTTAGAAACAACTTAAAATTTTCTCTGTTATTATTCTAATTCTTCAATCCCATGTCACTGAGTTTTTAATAGTTACCTGCCTCTGAATGTGGATTTGTGAACAATTCCTGACTCAATATTGATCCTGTAATGCATATAACAAGCTTCAACTTTTAAATTACAAACAGATATACTGAGATTTTGTGAATATCAAATGCCAAATGACTGGGTGGCACAAGCATTGTAAACTAATTCAAATACATTTCTAATGATAGTATAATATCACTAGTAAAAAGTAAAGCATGAGATTTAAAATCTCAATTTAAAATTAAATATTTCAAGATTAGTATAGTTAAAAATGTTAAAATGACAAGATTAAGAATTCCACATATTTTTGTTGAAAAAATTTCTAATGCTTTATATGACTTTTATAATAGAAAAATAAATTGTTCTTTACTTTTCAAATAAGTGTTTGAACACTCTTTCTCTTTAATTGAAAAAAAGTTAAAAAATGACAAAATTTTTATCTTTTTAAATTATTGTTGAGGCTTCACCAATATCTGCAACCAATATTGACCAAATATGTATGCTCACCACACTAAAAATAAGGAAAGTCTCAAAACCAAATGAAGGGAGGTTTTCAAGATGGTGGACTAGAGGGCGGCTGCATTTCATGTTGCTCCAGGACACAGGATTCAAAAGAGGAGATAGTGAGAGACTTGGGACCAACTCAAAGCCGCCAGGTGAGTCTCTCCTGTTGGGGAGACGTCCCAGATGGGGTGGTAGCCCCAGAACACAGGGAACATTGTGAAGTAGAGTTTCCCGGCAAGAAGCCCCTACCCCCACTAGAGCGGTAAACACGGACCACTGGGAACATCATAGAGGTGGCTGCTCAGCACAGCGCATGGACTCGAAGCAACCACTGGGGCTCCAGGCAGCTGCCTGAGAAGAAGCTGCATGGTGAACTGTTTGGACTCAGAGTGATCATTTCTGAACACCGGGGGTGTTGCCCGAAGGAAGAGGAGAAGTGCGGCGGGTCGCTTAGTCTAGGAGTGACTGCACCAGAGCTACAGGCAGTTGCAAGAGGAAGAGCAGCGTGGCAAGATGTTTAGACTCAGAACAACCACTTCTGAACACCAGGGGGCTGCCTGGAGAAAGAGGAGAAGCACAGCGGGTCACTTGGTCTAGGAGTGACTGCATCAGCACCACAGGCAGTTGCCAGAGGAGGAAGCAAGTGGTGAGTTGTTGGGACTCAAAGCGACCACTCCTGAACACTGGTGGCCTGCCTGGAGGAGGAGCATGGTGGGTCCCTTGGTCTCCGAGTGACCACTCCTGAACACCCGGAGGGCTACCCCAAGGAGGAGGAGGAACAGGGTGGGTCACTGGGACTCGAAGTGACTGCCTAGGTCTACAAGCAGTTGGCAGGAGGAGGAGATGCAAAGTGAATTGCTTTGGAACACTGGGCTGCTGTCCAAAGGAGGAGGTGTGTGGTGAGTCTCTGGGTCTTGGAGCTAATGTATGGGGCTCCAGGTGGTGGCTCAGAGGAGGAGCTGCATAGCGAGGTGATTAGGTACAAGCAGGGTCCCAGGACTTAGGCGACTTCTTGCTGGAAGAGCCACACAGAGACATGTCTAGGGGTGGAGCGAAGGTTCCAGGCCTGCAGGCAGATTCTCTGAGGAGAGGCAGCCTAAAGAGGCTCTTCTGCAAAGGGTGAGGCTCCCAGACCCAGGAGGTAGGTCCAGGCTGCTGGAAACATTGCAGAGGAAGACAGCCCAGACCAGGCAGTAGTTGTAGATTGAGGGCAACCTCTAGGAGGGGAACTGACCAGCGAGACCTCCCCACCTTGTGAGTCTTCACCACTGGGTGAGGTTTTCCCACAAGGTTGTTAAAACCAGAGACACAGGCACAAACAGGCCTTGCCTCAGCCCACAGTCTAGTTCCCCTTTGGATGACCATTGGACAACAAATGGAGGCACATCTGCCCACTATCAGGGAATATACCCCACCTGAGGGTCACCAACGGTACAGAGGCAGCTTCCTTATGGAGCACCACATTATCAACTTCTTCCAAGACTGCAGGCTACTGAAGGATAAGACGGGATATACTAGCAATCTTCAGGGACATTATAAGTCAATAGAGGAAATCTGCAATATCTTAATGACCCACTGATTCCTGAACAATATGAGAAAACAAGGGAAGAAAATGCCCCAAACAAATCTAGATGTTACATCAATAGAATCCAATGACAGAATGGCAAAAGAAATACAGAAAGGGAGTTCAGAATGTACATGATTAAAATGAACAGGGAAGCAAACGATGAGATGAAAGAGCAAATGTAGGAATTGAATGATGAGATGAAAGAGCAAATGCAGGCATTGAATGATAGCACCAATTGACAGTTAAAAGAGCAAATACAGGAAGCAAAAGATCATTTCAATAAACAGTTAGAGATATTAAAAAGAAAACAAAACAGAAATCCTTGAAATGAGGAAACAATAAACCAAATTAAGAACTCCATTGAAAGCATAAACAATAGGATGGAACACCTGGAAGACAGAACCTCAGATATTGAAGACAAAATATTTAACTTTGAAAACAAAGTTGAACAAACAGAGAAGATGGTAAGAAATCATAACAGAATCTCCAAGAACTATGGTATATCATGAAAAGGCCAAATTTAAGAATTATTGGGATTGAGAAATGCTTAGAGAAACAAACCAAAGGAATGAACAATCTATTCAATGAAATAATATCAGAAAATTTCCCAAGTCTGAAGAATGAAATGGAAAATCAAGTTCAAGAGGCTTATAGGACTCCAAATACACAAAATTACAACAGACCCACACCGGGCACATTATAATCAAAATACCTAACATACAAAATAAAGGAAGAATTTTAAGGAATATGAGAGAAAAGAACCAAATTACCTTCAGGATAAAACCAACACGGATATCAGCATATTTTTCAATCCAGACCTTAAAAGCTAGAAGGCCCTGGAACAACATTTTTCAAGCTCTGAAAGAAAATGGATGCCAACCCAAGACTCCTACACCCAGCAAAACTTACCTTCAAATTTGAAGATGAAATAAAATCATTCCATGATATACAAAAGCTAAAAGAATTTACAAAAAGAAAGCCAGCATTACAGAATTTACTCAGAAAAATATTCCATGAGGAAGAGATAAAAAATAAAGAAGCAAATCAGCAAAGGGAGGAATTATCCTAAAGGAACTGTCAAATAAAGGATTAACCAAGTTGTGTCAAAAAAAATAATAAATAAAATTTTAAAAAATGAACCAAATGACCGGGAATACAAATCATATCTCAATAATAACCCTGAATGTTAATGGCCTGAATTCATCAATCAAAAGACATAGATCGCATATTGGATTAAAAGGAGAGATCCAATAATATGTTGCCTACAAGAGACTCACCTCACAGAGAGAGATACCCATAGACTAATGATGAAAGGATGGGGAAAACATACCATGCACATGGACTCAGCAAAAAAGCTGGAGTATCCATCCTCATCTCAGATAATGTGGACTTCAAGCCAAGGTTAGTCAGAAGGGATAAAGAAGGACATTTCATACTGCTTAAGGGAAGCATAAATCAGCAAGATATGACAATCATAAACATCTATGCCCCAAACAGTGGCTCATCCATGTATGTCAAACAAATCCTTCACACTTTTAGAAACCAAATAGACCATAACACAATAATACTAGGTGATTTTAACATGCCTCTCTCACCACTGGATAGATATTCCAAACCAAAATTGAACAAAGAAACCATAGATCTCAATAACACAATCACTAATTTAGACTTAACAGACATTTATAGAATATACCATCCAACCAAGAGTGAATACACTTTCTTCTCTGCAGCACATGGATCCTTCTCTAAAATAGACCATATATTATGCCACAAAGCTAATGTTAGTAAATACAAGAAGCTAGAGACAATACCTTGTATTCTATCAGATCATAATGGATTGAAGTTAGAAATAAATGAAAGAGTTAAAAACAGAAACTACTCCAACACCTGGAGACTTAACAATATGCTATTATATGATGAATGGATAGCAGAAGATATGAGGAAGGAAATTTAAAAATTCTTAGAGGTAAATGAGAACAAAGAAATATCATATCAAAATCTCTGGGACACTATGAAAGCAGTACTTAGATGAAAATTTATTTCATGGAGTGCATTTAATAAAAGAAGTAAAACTCAACAAAT